>NC_052572.1:77918070-78040119 GCF_016699485.2 Gallus gallus
ACTCTACCAAACTCACAGTGAGTTCTTCATAGCTTTTTGACCCTGACACAGAAGCAGGAATTCTGCGTGCAGTGAGAAGTTTGATCTGTGAAGATCTACTGATGGTAAACGGGTGTTTAGGAAGGTAAGAAGTTGCACAGGAGAACGTCTTAACTACGCTTACTCTTCTCCAGAGTATGATTTGTAGTGGAGCTTTGTACTTGAGATACAGACTGGACTTTGTGCACACACCTGGAGTTGTCACCCGCCCTCATTTATCAGACGAGCAGAACAACAACTCCAGTTACCTTCTAGTAATTGGCTCTCTAAGGACATTTACATTTTGCTTCCCTGTAAGACCCAATAAACCTCATTTTGTTGTACCCATGTTAGATTTCTAATGTTGTGTAACTTGTATAAGTGCAGTAAATATTACTGCTGCAGAATAAAAAGGATGTTTTCTTGTAGAAACAGCAGTGTGTTACAAATTCTGCTAAGTTTGCAATTGCCTGCTTCTCTAAAATGTTATGTATGGGTCTTCCATTTAACTCTTGGAGGCTTTTATTCCCTATGGTTTTTCTGTTGTTTTGTATTACAGAATATGTATTTTTGTAAACTATTTTAATTGTAAATTGCATTCATCAGTGTTATAGACAACAATGACTTTTAAAATAAAAGGAAAGCAATTCTTTTGAAAAGTAAAGACGTTTTTGTGTTAATGAGACTTTTAACGCTTTCAAGTCTTGAACACGGCAGGAATGTTATGTGAAGTATGGTAAAAAACTGTGGCACTGCTGGCGCTTCATTATCTGCAGGATTTAGGAGTTCTGTTGTAAGTAATTGTGCACTTCTACTTTCCTGAGTGCAAAGAAAATACAACTGATGGGTAATCAGCTGAAGCATGTGATCTCCGTGCTTGCTTTTGTCTCCTCTGCTTCCTTATTCATGTTGAAAGTTGCTCCCAAAGAAATTAGTCTTGTGCTGCTGTGAAATTGGAATAGGTTCTATCACGCTTTACCTCTGTAGAGGCTTCTTCCAGTGGCTGCAGACGTCACTTGTCATGACTGGTAAGCAGGGGAAGGCGATTTTTACTGGAGCTCAGAAGCCCCATCCCAGTTGAGTATCTTTGAGAACCTACTGTGCCACTTTGTGGTGAACCTTGCACCCATTCACACAATCTGACTGGAGTAACAGCTAATCTGGCTTCATTCTTGCAAGCTGGTTTCAAAACGTTGGTATTACTGCTTTGTTGTCAGGTTACTATTGGTGCTTTATCAGATGTCATTTCAAAAGTGTTGTTACAGGACAGCTAAGCAGCACTTACAGATTGTCCAGCTGGGCTTCTGTACATCTGCTTCCCTGCCATAGCCCCCTTCTGAACATCTTGAATGAAGCATTTTCACAATTGGCCCCTGTCTACTTGGCAAAGGCAGAAGAAACAGTTATTTGGAAGTGACAACACAATAACTGCAAACCCCTTCTATTAGCTGTGATTTAGAAGGGAAGGCAGAAGCAGGGCTGAACACACTGTAACACTGTTTTCAGGAATGGACAGTTTAACATTCAGATGAGAACTGCTGAAATTTCACTGTCTTTTATTTGCATACGAAACTTGAAAATTGACAATTCTTACACTGAACTCAAAGCTGTTACTTGTTCAGCTCTTCACTCGCTTCCCTCCGTATTTATTCCTCTATTTTGAAGTATCATACTCTCTCAGCATATCGAATTCCAGCCAGGGCTGCTTCCACTTCTGTGCTTCCTTCATTTTTTTCTCGGATAGCTCAAATTTTATTCCTTTAATGTTGTATTTCGGCCTCTCCCACCGTTTTGACCATGGTTGAGGTTTCATTCTGACCTGCAGCTAGAAGGAAAATTAAAAAAAAAAAAGAAAAAAGAAAAAAGAAAGGTATTAAAAAGGTCAGATGGTCAGAAATCTGACTGTGAAGCAAAGCAATGAGACAAGTGCTGCTTTAAGAGAAGAAAGCAGCCCGATCTGTCAGCAAACTAAGGGACTACTGGACACCAGTGGGAGAAAAGGGATTTGGGGTCTGTGTGGCTGTTATGTTTGTTCATATACCTAAATAACACTGATTTATTACACCGTCCTTAAGTTGATATGCTGTTAACTCTCTTCTATGCTTCTAACTCTGTTACTTACTAAGGAAAAAAGAATATGACAGCAGCCGTTCCTCCTTTTCCCTGTAAGCTAATTTGGATAGCATTCTTTTACCAGTCTGCCAGACCTTCTGAGATGCACATCTTGCTAACTGTTCCTTCCACCCCCCACATCAGTAGCATTAAGTTTCCATAGCGCTGGCTGTTCTGTCTGCACAGTGTAATACAGAGGCATCTGCAGGCTGTTACTCCTTGTACGTCTCCTAAGTTACCTACTGAGGAAGGCAGGTACTTTGGTTATAAATGTTCTTTCCCAACAGGAGTAGCATTTAGGTACCAGATTTTATATGCTTGTATCACCTTGATAACTACCACAACCAAAAGCTGTTTCACAGCCTTCCAGGCCATTGTAGAATGGCCACTTGGAAGGACTCACAAGGATCATAGGAGTTCAACCCCTGCCTCCACATAAAACCAACCCCTGCCTCCACATAAAACCAGCCACACTATGTCTGAGAGTGGTGTCCAAAGGCTCCTTGAACTCTGGCATGTTTGGGCCTGGGCAACCTGTTTCGTGCACGGTCAACCTCTGGGGCAGAAGCTTTTCCACCCTGACCCTCCCCTGATGCAGTCCTCCATCTGGTTCTGAAATGGAGCCCTGCAGAAACCCCAGGTGACTGCTCACCATCCTGATATAATCCCTGTATCAGTCAGAAAGTTAACTAAATTATCGCCTACGTTCCCACTAAAAAATTAAACTCCTGCCTTGTTTACAGGAATTTCTTCATGGTCTAAATGAGACACAGATGAAAAAAACACTTTTTTCATCACTTGATAGTAAAAGATAATAATTTTTTTCCTACTGTTTTTTACAAACAGCTGAAGAGAGCCTACAGGAGACACCACATTCAAGTGGTTATCTTGTGTTGGCAAAGCTTAAGGGGACTCTTAAAACTCTTTTCTGCTCCGATGAATTATACTGTGCCATAGAAATCTCCTTATGCTCTGGAGTTCAACTGTCTGGCAGCTAAGTTGAAGGCACGCTTCCTGACACAGTACTGGCCAGAGGGCCACTACCAACAGATTATTTGCATGGGGTCACTGTGTTTCAGACAGCATGGAGACTTGGCCTCAGAGCAAGAGAATGGCTTGAACACCTCCAGGGACAACAATTCCACCACCTGCCTGGGCATTTTGAGAGGACATTTTTCCTAGTATCCAACGTGAACCTCCCCTGGCACAACTGAAGGCCATCACCTCTTGTCCTCCTGCTGCTCCTTGGGAGGAGAAGCTGACTCCCACGCAGCCACAACCTCCTTTCAGGTAGTGGTGCAGAGAAATGAGGTTTCCTTTGAATCTCCTCCAGACTGAACAATCCCTGCTCCTTCAGACACTCCCATAATATTGTGCCCCAGATCCTTCACCACTCTGTTGCCCTTCTCTGGACGCGATCCAGAGCCCCAGTGCCTTTCTTGCAGTGAGGGGCCCAAAACTGAGCACAGTACTGGACGTGCAGTTTTACCAGTGCTGAGAACAGCCGGCAAATCGCTTCACCAGTCCTTCTGACTGCACTATTTCTGACACAGGCCAGGATGCTGCTGGCATTCTTGGCCACCTGGGCACACTGCTGGGTACGTGCAGCCAACTGTTGACCAATACCCCCAGTGTGCAACGTATCACATCGTCACTCTCCTCTCAGAGGCAGCACCACCACTTTAAACACTGTGCCACTTAAAGCAGTGCAGGTGGGTTGCGGAGACATGAAAAATGCTTAGCACAAGAGGAATTCCATTTCACAAACAGGAATACCTGCACTCAGCTCCCAGCTGACCTCGAGATGTGAGGCAAAGGCAGAGGCAGGGCCCGTGTCTCTGTCACCTTCCGACACGCACTTTTCGAGTACCAATGCCTCAGAGACCTGAGGAATCTGAGGGCGGCCCCCACCGCGGCCTACCCCTTCTACCTCCTCTCCTCTCTCTGCTTCTGCTTGTCAATAATGACGGGCTTCGGGGGAGGATGGAATTTTGTGGGCTCTCCATCGCCGTTCATTCGACACATCGAGGAAGAAAACCACCCGGTGAAGATAAAACGCTCAGAAAAACACCGTTCTCAAAAGGCACCGTTCCCCACAGCCTCGCAGCTCAAACCCCCCGCAGGCGGCTGCCATAGTGACTACGAGTACTTCCGGTCCGCCGGCGCCAGAGCGCAGGGTGGCTACGGCAAGCTCGGAGGGCCAAAACTGCCCTCAGCGCGAAGCGGAGCTGTGTGTCGCTCTACTCCTAACCCCTTCTGAGCTCTGTTCATTATCTGATGGGTGTATTTGAAGCGGAGGGTATTTGACGCTGCTTAGAGCAATGAGGGGCCTGTGAAAAAAAGGAGCGTGCTGCATTTTGTGGTGCAAGACGTTCTGGGAACTGCTTCTAACAGTGCCCAGCAGGCTTCCTTTTTGCTGGGGAGAGGTTTAGCAAGGACTTCTCATATGAAATGGGTTCATCATCCATTTCCTTTCCATTGACCTTCCCTCATACGACTGCTTGAGAAATTGCTATTTCTTGCTGTAGAGAATGCACATGCACCCTGCACTTGTATCTGCACAAAGAATCTTCTAAACATCACTGTCCGTGTTTCTTTTTGGCACTGGGATGGAGCTGTGTGGAACACAGACTTGGATGAATCTTCAGTCGGGTGCAGGGACGCGTAATGCTCATCTTAGATGTCACACTGACAGCAGCAGTAGAGAGGCAAATGTCATAGGGTTTCATGTTTTTTTTTTTCCTTTTGTTTCAGTCCTAACCGTGGAAGCATAGAAGCGTTACCCAGACCAATTGAGCATTTCTCACATGTGCTTTCTACCAATGACACAGGGCAGTGGAAGTCAACACCAGAAGCATCTGTAACAGCCCTGCAAAAGACTGGTGAGAGTTACCCTGGCAGCCTCTTTTGGCAACCTCAGGTCTCTGCAAGCTGTTAAGCTGTGTCGTAAGTCCTCCCATGGTGCTGACTCAGCTCTCCCTGTCTTTGGTGTAGGAGAGCTGGTCTTCAGCTCCTTCCTGTTTCCTGCCTATCTGCTCCCTGCTTTGCCCGTGGCCCAGTGAGCCTTTTACTACTCGCCCCCAGATTTGCATGTGTGGATGAGAGCATCTGCTTATGTACGTTTCTTTTCTGCTTGTGGTGTCAGGCTGAGCGACACCTCCCAGCCGAGCTAGTGGTTAGAAAGACACGGAGTAGCTGGAGATGGAGTTCTCCGTGTCACTAAAGCATGAGCTTGATGGCTGCCGTGAGCCAAAGCAAGAGAGTTTGTGTGTTTGACACACCGCTGAGCGGGTAGAGCAGGGCAAGGGGGCTGATTTGGACGTGCTGCTTTCCCAATACAGTGCTGTTTGCGTGGCATTGCTTCTGGCGTTGCAAACTGTGTCAGATGTCAATGCATTCCTTGGAATCTGTTGAGTTGACTTGTGTAGGTTTCGTTCTCCTGTTGAACCCTTCCTGTCCGCTTCGGTGCATAGCCATGGCCTTTGCTTCTTTCTTGCCTTTTTTTCTTGGTTGCGTTTGGCACTGTGCAAGCCGTGAATTGCCAGGGAAGAGCTGGAAGTGCTCTGGAGTTGTGTGTGACAAATTCCCAAGAAACAATGTGCAGCTTCAAAGCCCCAAAGTTTGGAGAGATGAGAGATGCGCTGCCTGGTGCAGGACACGATGCGCTCTGCAAGGTGCTTTCCATGAAGACCTCAGATCTGCGCTCAAACTGCATCCAAAGCAACCCAATGCCCCGTGCTTGTTGTACCCGGAGGTATCGGTGCCAGGAGTTGCTGCTGTGTTTGCCATGCCATTGTGTCGGCAGGGTGATGTTCATGGCGTGCGATGCCCTCAGTCACTGAAAGCATCCTTGCAAATGTTCCTAGTGAGGGCCATGTTTCATTGACACTGCAGGTTGTCTTCTGGAAAATGAAAGAGTGGGCTTGTGTACCTTTAGATCATTTTAATTTCCCCCTGACCCCAGCGCACTTCATGTTTCCCTCCCATCCCACTTTCCAGTGAGATGGGGGAGAGAACTGTGGGGGAGCAAAGGGAAGGTAGAACTCATGTGTTGAGAGAGATCTCTTTTCGAAGGTAGAGAAAAGGACAGAAGTAATGAATATCGATCTATCTATCTGTCTGTCTGTCTGTCTGTCTATATCTGTCTACCTCTATATGAATCTATATGAATGTATCTATCGAGTGATGTAGAAGCAGTGGCTCAGCACCTCCCAAGCAATGGCCAATCAGAAGAAGAAAGCAAGATGAACTCTCATCGTGTTGCAACCTCTTTCCACTTGATGTCATCTGGTATGCAGTATCCTTTTGGCCAGTTGACGTCAGCTGTCCTAATTCTGTTTCCTCCCAGCTTCTTGTGCCCTTTCCTGAGAACGGCCTTGGTGCTCTCTCTCTACAACACTGCTTATCAGAAGGAGTAAACATCAGAGTGTTACCAGCGTGGTTTTCCTTGTCAAAGCCAATCATAGCATCATAGCAGACCCCCTGAAGAAAAATGCATCCCACTAAGACAGCCCCCCAGTGTCCACGCAGCGAGCCACATGGGGCTCCCGTGGAGCTGCAGACGGCGCATTTCCCTGGCAGCATTGGCCAGGGGTGCTGGGGAGGTTTTGGTGCTCAGCTTGGGCGTGGCGCTGCTTTGCCTGCTTTGTAGGTGTGTGAACAGAAGTGCTTTCCCCCCTTGTGTTCTGTCCCACGGCATTTGCCCCATGGTTGGTAGAAGAAAGAGCTGGTGGATTCAGCAGCAGTAGATTCTGTTGGTTTCCTTGGTTTATCCCAAGGCTGCTGTGAAGGGGAGCCTGGCTGGCGTAGCAGTGAGCAGCAGCTAAAAGGCTGTGCAGAGGAGGGCTTTGCAGAAGAAGCAGGAGTGCCTGCGTCCATCTGTACCCTCGGATACGTTCTGGCGGTGAGGCAGCAGCTGTGGCCACAGTGACTGAATGCAGACTTGGCCTGGGGCCGCCACGTGGTGCTTCCTAGCCCTACCCTCCTGTATATGCCTGGCAAAGCACAGCCACCCTGCACCCACAGCAAGCGTTTGTCTTAGTGTCATGTTTCATGCTGTCTTGTGAAGCTCAGGCACTGGGGGCAGCTTCCCCCCAAAGAAAAGGAGGAGGAAATGAGGTCGTCATGGAAGCCAAAAGGCAAAAATGCGCTCGGGAAAGAAATTGGCAAAGCAGTCTGGTAGTAGTGCTGTGTTTCTCTTCCTTTATTTCCATCCAGGTGAAAGAGATGGCTGCTCCAAGCCACCCTTGGGTGCAAAGAAGGACCCTAGTGTGGATTTGCCACAGGCCCAGCAAGAGGCTCAACAGCACCAAGCTCCGGGTCCTGCACTTTGGTCCCGACAACCCCATGCCAGCTTCTCCAGGATTTGGCTGAGATAGAATTCCAACCACGCACTGATTTCTCGAACGCTGGGGTGCCCTTTTGGAATCCTGTGGTCTTGTGACGTGGTCTTGCCTCCCCACCTTGTCCGTCCATGGTGGAGCAGCCGGGTGGCCCTTAGTGATGTCATAAGCAGCTAGAATGAGGGGAGGAGCAGCGCGTGCTGCTTCCCTTCATTGGAGCGCTTGAGCTCGGCGTGAGTACGTGGCTTGTTGCACTTGTGCATCGACTGAGTGTGTTTGTCTTCATCCCGTCTTGTGCAGCGCCTTGTAGGTAAGCTGAGACGGTGCGGGATAGACGGCTGGGCAGAGAGGGCTTGAGAAGTGCTGGCTGGCAGAGCTCCTACGATCATATTGCTTAGGCTGGACCGTCAGAGGCCATTTTCCCGCGGGCCATCCATTCCAAAGCCATCCATCAAGGTGGCATTTGTGCCAGGGTTCTTCCCTGGTTCTTCCCTTTGCTCAATTGTGCAGGCTCACTGACCTGCTCTTTCTCCCTCCCCTGCCCACCCTCTGCCTTCTCCCTTGGTGCAGCTTTAGCTCGCTGAAGATCAGAGCAAAGTGACAAGGAACGGCTGCGGGTTCAAGGATCTTCTTCTCCCTTGTCCTGATCTCTTGCCAGGTACGTGACACGTTTTGTCCCCCCACATGGTTCAGCAGCCTGTGTTTAGTCGCTCTGTGTGTAGTAACACAGCCTCGTCCAGCTTGGATGTGACACTGGAAAAAACGTGTGGGTATTCTCCACTTCCCCTCCAGCTCAGCCCTCGGCAGGGTGCTGTCTGTCTGTGCTGCTGGGAGCAGCTAGTGTGAAGGAAAGCAATCCCTTAGGCAAAGAGCACTAGCCTCACTCTGTGCAGAGCTGCAGAACGTGAGCCAGGGGCAGAAGCGTGCATGCTTTGGCTGTGTGAGTGTGCCCGACAGCTGTAGGGAGCACAGCAGAGATGCAGGCAGAGGAAATGCGTGGGCAAGGCTGCGGCCGGCGCTGTTGGTGAGGCTGCTGCTGGGAGCCGGGGGCTGGGGAGCAGCTCCAGCCCCAGCAGTGACACCTCTCCCTGGCCTGCTACTGCGCTCTCAGCGTGCTGCGGGCAAATGCATCTGCTGCTTTGTGCCAGAGTCCCCATCTGCTAGCAGACGGACAGCGACTTGGTCCAGTGCTGCGTATTGCAACGGCTGTCCCGTTTGAATAGACTGCACACAGTTGTTGTTTCTAGAAGTAGTTCTGAAGAAGTCTCTTGATCCAGTGCTGTGTGAGCACAGGAAATGTGTTTCTTTTCTGTTGCAGCTTGTCGCGCCTGCTGTGATGGGCATCGCGAGCAGCGAGATCAGCCGTGGGCCTGACCGGGCGTTGACGGAGGTACAGTGTGAAGCTCTGCTTGGTCTCTGTTCCCTGCCTTGAGCCAGCAGAATGAGCCACCGGTGTGCTCTCCTGCTTTTCAAGAGAGAGAGCATCCTTCCGGCTCTCTCTGTGTCCCTGAAGAGCTGCCTTAAAAGCTTCATTTCCTTGCTAGTGGCATCGAGATGGCACCCTGAAATCCTCCTTGTTTGTCCTCAGCACCATGGCCTGTGCTCTCTGTTTCAGCCTGAGAACCAGGGGAAGCCCTTGCTGGTCCGTGAGGAGTCATCTTTGAATATTCCAGCTATTGCTGCTGCCCACGTGATCAAGAGCTACGTTGCCCAGGCGGCGGATGAGCTCTCCTTGGAGGTAAGCAGTTAAAGGCATTCCTTGTTGTCACGGACTGAAGAGTATAGAGACGTGTGAACGAATCATGAGAAATATCCTCATCTGTGTGGTGTGTAAGGCAGTGACTCTTGTACCTCCACGTTCAGGTTTCCCACGGGAAATGCCTGAAGAGCTGCCCCGGTGCAATTGCTCTCAAGCTGTGCGCTCTTTGGCAGTGCAGAAGAAGGGTGCCATTTCAGCTGTGCTTTCCTCCCAGCTGTGCTGAAGCTGGGATTGATGTTGCAATCTCTTGCAGGTGGGAGACCTGGTGTGCGTTCTTGCTATGCCAGCAAAGGAGCAGAGCCCCTGGTGGAGAGGCAAGCATGGCTTTCAGGTAGGCACAGGCTTCAGACTCATGGGCGCAATTGCAGTCAAGTGAGGAACGTCAGCTTCGAGCTGCTCTGCCCGCACAGGGTGGCTTCTGGACGTCAACAGTTTCCCTGTGTCGCTGTCAGAGGACTTTCCCTTTGGCTCTGGGCTCGGGTGGGAAACTGTCTCCTCATGTGACTTAGAAGCAAGAACCTCTCGTGCTCAATAGGCAGTCAGGAGTTGAGCATCTCTGTCCTTTGTACAAGCACGGAGAACAGCCATCTTATGCTCCGTCAATTGCTTTTGTAGGTCTTCTGGCTGCAAATGTTGAATGAGGGTTACTTTTCTGCAGGCCATTCTTTCTTGGTTGAACAGTTGAGGCCTGAGAAATTCTGCATTCAGTATTCCATCTCTCTTTCTGTTCTTGTTCCAGGTTGGATTTTTCCCCGGTGAGTGCGTGGAGCTCATTAATGGAAAACTTCCTGAGGCCCTCATCAATTCAGCGCCAAAGGCAGGTACGGATGTTACATGTGATGGCGCGGGGAAGTCAGATGGAGTCTTCTTCTGGGTGTGCTCTATGTTGAATACCTCCTTGATCCATCCCACGTTCTCCTCTGTGTTGATGATCCTTCCTGCATCCCACGGGGCGTAGGGCTGCTGTTTTGTAGGCAGTGAGAATGAGGGCTTGGGCAAATGCTCGAATCCTTGTAGAATGCCGTGTTGGCAATGTTCTTGCCGCTTTGACGCACTCTGTAGCATGTGTTTCCGCTCAGCCTGGTCCCACTGAGCCCAACCTGAAATGAACTGGTTTCTTCCTTTTGTTGTGCAGTGCCAAAGAAGCGTGGCAAGCTCCTCAGCTTCCTTCGTTCCTTCGTGAAGGCCCGCCCAAAGGAACCGAAGCAGCGGGAGCTGGAGCTGGAGAAGGAGAAGGAAGGGGTGTTTGGCTGTGACCTGGGAGAGCATCTTCTCCACTCTGGCCGTGATGGTAAGGAACAGCCCGTTCCTGAGAGCTTCCTCCCTCTGTTGGGCATGTAAAGATGAAAAGGAGATCGTGTCTAGCAAGGGACAGCGGTGGAGCGGTGGAGAAACGTGAAATGGGAGTTATGGCTGAAAGGGAAGCTGAGGCTAATGCTCATAGGAGGCCGGCACACTTGTATTTGCTTAAAGCCAAAGGTGTAAGCCAATCCCACGCTAGCCTGAAAACCAAGGAAGCCTTTTGGCCCAAGAGAGTGCAGTGCGTCAGTTTCCTAGCTCTTCTGGACAGGAGGTCTCACGCCTCCATTGCGGTGGGAGCTGTGATGGGACTTGTGGCAGTGTCTCTGGCTTCCCCAGAATTACTGTCTGCAGGCTGCTTGGCAGGTCCTGGCATTTCTTGAAAGCCAAGAACACGTCTGTGTCCAGTGTCTGACACGCAGGAGCCGGGGAGGAAACGTCTGTGACAGCCTTCTTTCTCCTCTAAGGAGAGGAGGAGTCATGCAGTAGCTCGGCTGGGCTTAGTGGATGGGATGTGACAGGGGCAGCGGCTGAAGCAGGACTTGAATCAGGAGCTCAGCTAAGCGCTGGCCCTTGTTCTGTAGTCCCCCAGGTCCTGCAGAGCTGCGCTGAGTTCATTGAGCAGCACGGCGTGGTGCAGGGGATCTACCGCCTGTCCGGCGTGGCGTCCAAGATCCAGAAGCTGCGGTAAGAGTGCTTCTGGACTGTATGTTGTCTTGCTTTGGAGTTGTTTTCCTCTTTCTCCAAGCCCTCTGTTTTTGTGTCCTTCTCTCCAGCCATGAATTTGAGTCGGAGCAGATTCCGGAGCTCACCGTCCGGGACATTCACAGCGTGAGCTCCCTGTGCAAGATGTACTTCAGGGAGCTCCCGACCCCTCTGCTGAGCGAGCAGCTGCATGGCAAGTTCTCGGTAAGCACAAGGCAATGGCCTTCATGTCCCTCTTCCCTGTCCCATACACACACGCCTGTGCACCTTTTTTTGGTCTTTTTTCTGTTGAAGTTGGGGTTTTGATGGACGTCCAGTGGGTGTCTGTGTACAACAAGCAGCTCATGCTTCCTGCACACCGGGTGCACCGTAACACCTGGTGTGTGCATCCTGCCACTGGAAATGTGGGAGATGGGAGCAGCAGTGCCCTCTGCAGCTTTGAGGCCCTTTTTCTGTTAGCCCCATGTGCTTGACTCGCATGATGTGTGTCTCATTCCCTTTCTGCTTTCTTCCAGGACGCTGTTTGTGCCGGTACAGATGAGGAGCGGTTGCTCCGAGTGCAGGAGGTCATCCAGCAGCTGCCCACGCCTCACTACAGGTCCGAAAACTGCTGCCCTCAGTCTGGGGAGCTCAGCCCTGCTGCACTTCAGAGGGCGATGATGCGATGGCAGGCTTTGTGTCACGCTGGCAACGTGATGCCTGTGTGTGTTGAAGTGGTGGATGGCTGCGTGGGGTGAATGTATTGGGTCAGCTCCTGGGCACGGGGGCACGGCTGGTGCAGCTGATGGCTGCGGCTGTGCTGTGCTGGGGCTTGGTGCTGCAGCGTGGCACTTGGGAAAGCTTGATCTACTTGCTAGTAGCAAGAACAAGTGAGGTTTGTTTGGTGAATGTGAGCACGGCGTGCTCAGTGGTGCTGAAGGTTTGGCTCTTGCTTTCCAGGACGCTGGAGTACCTGATGAGACACTTGGCTTGTCTTGCTGGGAGCTGCTCCATCACAAACATGCCCGCTAAGAACTTAGCGATTGTGTGGGCTCCCAACCTCTTCAGGTAAACTTCTTTTTCCGTCTCAGCACAAGGCTTAGATCTGTTCTCCCCACGGGCACACTTTGGAGAGGAGGACAATTTGTGCTCTCTTGGTTTTGTCAGATGGGGCTGGTGTGTCCTTGATCACCCGGGAGAATGTCTTCAGTGGCATCACTGCTTGCCCACTGCACTGGAAGTCTCCAGAGCCCAACTGGACAGCCTTTGGCTGCCCAAATGCCCAAACGTGGGGAAACAATCTCGGGTCAATGACTTCTCCAATCTGCCTTTTCTACAGATCTCAGCAGAACGAGGCTGCCTGCGCCAGCGGAAGAGCTGCCTGCGTGGAACTGCAGAGGCAGTCGGACGTGGTGGAGTTCATCATCAACCACACCGACGTCCTCTTCTGCTCCAGCTCCACGTCAGGCATCGGAGATGGAGCAGGTGAGCGTCTTCCTGCATGAGCTTTGTCTTGATGAGACACCTTGATCAAATGCAGGCCTTCTCCAGGATTGTTGAGATATGCTTTTGCTATCGAGGGGCTATCGATGTGCGGCACCTCCCCCAGAACTGTGATGGCTGTGCCACTGCTTTCTGATCCTCCCTCTTAGCTGTGGTCTTCCCTTCCAGGGCGCAGTTCTCCATCAGGGCCCATGTTTGAGCGGGTGTCTTCTCGTGCCACCAAGCTGCTCACCGTGGAGGAGGCACAGGCACAGAGGGGAGGCCACAGCAGCTCTCCCGCTGTGACAGAGAGCAGGGACATGGACGTGGAAGAAGGCCCCTCAGCTGCACAGGGGAAATTCCACACAATCATTGACTTTCCGTCTGAAAGGTAAAGAGGACTTTCTTTTCCAGCAGCTTCCTATCAGACTTGGTTGGGTGGGCTTTTGTGGGTTTTTCTCCACTATTGCAAGAGCAAAAACTTGCAGAAGCTACGTGACGCCAATGGGGCGTGTGGTGGTGTACTGAATGTCCCCTCCCTTTGGACTCTGAGGTTCAACTAACAGGCATGCTCTGCATCTGGGTTGACATGGCTGAGGGGAATGTAGCCAGCAAGACTCCAGGGCTGAGCTCTAGGAATGGAACCGTTGTCAACCGTGTGAATCAGAGCGAGCTTCTAAGTTGTGTTTCAGCAGGAAGCAGGCAGTGCTAGGAACAAGCAAGTGTTGGCAAGAGCTCAGGGCAGCTCTTCCCTCACCCTGCACCATGCACGACTCACACCGCTCCCTCTTTTCTCCCTCCAGACCAAGTCCACCCAGCAGGGTGAAGGAATCCCCAGCATGCAGTTGGTGTTCCTGTTTCAGGCCCAGAAAACCATCCTCTGTGGCCAAACGCCAACTGCAGCGCGATGCCAGGGAGCCCTCGGAAACAGAGGTGGTGGTCCTGGCAGGTAAGGGTGCACATCCAGCTGTCAAAACCCTGCTTGTCAGCGCCATCGAATTCATGCTTGCAGTGGGCTTGTTCCTCCTGCTAGCGTTCAAGCCCGTGCCTACCATCTTCGGTTCAGCCCTGTCTTTCTTTCCCAAATCTGGTGTCTCTGGTGAAGTCAAGATGTGGACCTGCCGGAGCACACCCCTCTCGTGCCTTTCCCTGAGTAGTTTTGGAAAGAGACGGGAGATGCGCACCACTGCAGTATGTCTCAGAATGATTCCTTCTGACACTTAGGATGGAAGGAAGAGTACCTTTGTGGCTCCGTGTTGCCTCTGTATCAGCAGGCACACGTTTAAACTGTGTAACACTGCAACAGGGTGAAGGCCTTCTGCGAGGGCTTTGGAGTCCACACAAAAGAGAAAGACACACAACAGAAGCGCAACAGTTTTTTTCGAGACAGTGCTCCTCCTGTTGCTATTGTCCTATTGGCTTTGTCCTGCTGCCACTGCATAAGCAAATCTCAAGAACCACTCTCATCATTCAGCTTGTGCAAGTTTGCCACTAACTGTTTGCCTGTGTATCTACTCCTTCCTAGGTGAACCGAGCCCTCGTCCACGCAGAAGAGCCAGAGCATATAGCGATGACGATCTGTGTGCTTCCATGTATGGAGAGCTGCTTGGGAGCAAGAATCGCTGCGGCTCAGATGACAGCCTTCCATATAACACCAGAGAGGGAATGAAGGTGTTGATCCAAGTGGAAGCCCTCATCTCTCCCAGCTGTGCAGAAGACGCTGACCTGAGCCTGCCAGAAACAACGCTCACCGAGCTGGACTGTGACGGGGCACCATTGCAGTGCAGCCCAGCCCAAGCACAGCCCGAGTGCCCCGACAGCAGCAGCTCCATGCAGGAGCAGGTCAGCGTCAGCCAGGAGGAGCCGAGCCTGGTGGAGGGGGACGTAGAATCAGAGCTCCAGTCCCAGGCACCGGGC
Organism: Gallus gallus; assembly: GCF_016699485.2. Taxonomy (NCBI): domain Eukaryota; kingdom Metazoa; phylum Chordata; class Aves; order Galliformes; family Phasianidae; genus Gallus; species Gallus gallus. Next base: position 77,932,684 of record NC_052572.1, read on the forward strand.
AGCAGCACGAGCTCTGAGCCCCTCTCTCCTTCACCAGAGAGGATGAGTCCCATCTGTACACCGGACCTCTCACCAAAAGGCCCTCCTGGCTCTTAGGGAATAAAAGCACGCTGGTGCTGGATCAACGCCTTGACTGCCTTCTGAGTCTTCATTCCCAGGGATTGGGATGGATGCAAGCAACAGCAAGGCAGCTCATGTTGCAAGGCTATGGCTGTGGGCTGTGCGTGCAGCAGAGCTGCGGGTTTGTTCCCATTTTGTCTGGCTGTGGGATGCCTGCAGCGAGAGCTGTGCTCCCGTAGTGTATGGTAGCAAAGAATCTCCAGCATCCCGGATGCTGCTCATGATCATGCCCAGCTTGCTGGCTGTGGCTTTGTGATGCTTTTGAGTGAGGGCTTTTGGATGCTCTTGGATGCCTCGGCTGGTCCCCGCCAGCTCTCTCGTCTCTCCCGCCGTGTCCATTCCTGGCTCCCAGCTACGAGCTGGCCCTGCAGAGCATCTCCAGCCCTGTCAGCATCAGCACCCAGCAGCGGCAGGAGGAGCTCCCCCTGACCAACGCCAGGCAGTACTGCTCGGTCTGCAGGTTAGCTGCCATTTACCTGTAGGTGGCTCTTGCAGAAGAAGACTCAAACAGCAGAGCGTTTTCCTCATCTGCAGCACACAAATGCTACAAAAGCAGAAACAACCCAGCAAGCTGTGGGTTTGCGAGTCTGCATGGACATGCACTGTCTGTGTTGATGGTGCTCTGCCATCCTTTATTTCCTTCTCCTTGCTCTTCCATAAGCTGCTCAGGATTGGAAAGCTGCATGTCCCATAATTCCCCAGAACCCCAGTTTTGAGACAGCTTGTAGTTGTGGCTGTAGCCACAAGTGTTTTGTTTCGTAGAGGGAGCTCATCTGGGTTGTAGGTCTTGTTCTTGCGAAGACTTGTTCTGCAACAGGTGTTCCACTTGGGCTCCGTAGCACGTGCTGGCCATGCGGGTACAGCATGCAATGGAACAAACCCTGCAGGCCCTGGGGAGAGGCAAAGCAGGAGAGTGGCTGCCCCACGGTGGGGATGAAAGGCAGAGTGCCCTTTGAAGCAGGGGATGCCCTGCTGGCTCTGCCGATCGCATCCACTGCTGGCACGTTCCTTCTTCCTCCTTTCTGGCAGTTTGCTGTCGAGCAGATTGAGGTGGAAGTCAAAGACTCAAATCCAATGTTGCGAAGCCACTGCGGATGCCAAATCCCTGCACGGGAGACCTGGCTGTGTGCAGGAGTTACTGCAGGATGAGGAGCTGCTATTGGTCTTCAAGCAGGTAGGAGTTTGTTATCCACACATAATACCGTATGTATTTGTTGTTGTTGTTGTTTTAAAATCAGTGCCAGTGTGCAGTCTGATCCGATGTGTTTGAACAGTGTGGTGTAAGGATTGTCAGCTGAGAACAGCATCAGAACATGGGGCTGTTGCAGGGGGAAGGCGTGGGGAAGGAAGCGGGGAAAGGAAAGGGAAAGCCTGGAAAAGGAATGGGGAAGGCACGGGGTGAAGGAAGGGGGCAAGACACAGGGGAATGGAGGGGAAAGGACAGAATACCTGTAGGGCAGCCTAAAAAGCATTAACAAGCTCTGGGAGGACCGTAGAGTGCCAGATTCTGTGCTGGGTGTTTATTTGTGTGTGTACGTTGTCATTGTTTGTGCCTGGCTGCACTGCTCCAGCCCAGAGCCCGCTGCCTGCAGCTGCATCTTTGCTTCCTTCCCTCCTGCCCGGAGCCCCACGGGTGCTCCCACAGCTCCCTTCCCACCCCCAAAATGCCAGAGAAGACACCTGGCAGTGGGATGGAGGAATCCCAGCAGCCCGTTTTCCTTCTGCCTGCAGCTCTCTCCTCCTCTGCCACACAGGGCTCCAGACTGTCCAATGGGAAAGACGTGGGGGAAAGGGAGTGCTGGCAGGAGCGACTGCTGCGGCTGACTGGGGAGGCTCTGCATACCACGTGCCCTCCTGTGCTCTCTCTCCAGCTGCAGGAGGGCCAGAGAAGGGCAGATGAAAGCTGCAGCTGAGCCTGATGGACCTGCACAGCTCTCGGGCTGTCTTCCAGAGGTAGCTGTGATTTACATTAGGTAGCTGTGAAATACATGAAAGCACGAAGAAGACAGAGGCTGAGTGAACACCAATATGGCGCTCTGCTTTCTGCCAACGTGCTTTAATTTTGTTGTCGTTAAATGTACTGGGCAGTTACATTTTGGCATGTGAATATTTAGAAACAGTGCAACAGATGCTGGCAAAAAGTAATTTTTTTAAACTTTCTATTATTATTATTATTATTTTCTTTTTGTAAAGCTCTTAGCACGGCTTTCCTGAGTTTGGAGGAGTCTCCCTCTGTTTTCTTCGTCTTCACCCCCACCGCCCCCCACTTCTCATTCCGTGTTCTTCCCCCGTCATCGCGACAGAGCACTGACCGCCAGCGATTGCGCCGCGGGCCGCATCGATCCCGTCGAGGTTCTTTCCGCGGTCTCTGCCGCCACCTCGTGGCCAATGCGCGGAACTGCCGCTGTCCGCTGCTCAGTCCTGCAGGCGGCACAACGCGTGCGCGTAGGAATGCGGAAGTGGCTTCGTAACCGCTCTGTGCAGCTCATCCGCCGCTCTCTATTGTGATTAGTCCTCCAGGTCACAGCGAGCATGCGCCCGACGACTCCAAACCAGCAACTGTTGCTCCTAAGCGCTACGCGTGCGGGCGAGCTGCCGGTTCTCGGACCGCCGGCTCAGCGATCTCCTCCTTCTAAACCAGGCTGCCCCTCATCTATTTCCACGGCGGCACCGAACGTACGCGGCCGCCATTCCCCCGATCGGCCACGCGGGGGCGCCAGAGACCGCGGAAACACGTACCATCGTGCAGCTGAAACGCAAACATCTGCCTTTCACTTGTGTGAACCTCTGTGTATGTATACTCTTTTGTACAGACTGCTGCTGGCCTGCTTGTGTTCAAAGAATTTCCACTGAAGTGGACTAAATATTTCTGTGGAATTCTATGCTTTTTTTTTTTTTTTTTTTTTTTTGGCCTTGATCACCTGAAAGAAATGGATGAAATGATGCGGGGAGTTCAAGTACAATCAAATGTGAAAGACTATCGAGAGTGGGAGACCTATTTGGAAAGTAACAAGAAGGGGAGGGAGAACACGTCTGGTAGTAATAGCTTGGTGATGTTAAGTTGGTATAAATTAAGTGGGACGCACTGATGTGTGCTGTATTCCTACCCACATCGACTTGGGTAGAATCTATGCAGTGTAACGTCGCTACACTTGCCATATTGTGCTCTTTAGGAGCGTGCTGTGTAGAGGAATATGGGTAAAATGTCAGTGGGGGTACTTTCAGAACTACCACTACGTCAGTGACATTTGGTGTTTTCCAAAGCATGAATCTTGTCCACACACAGTGCTTCTGTAAATGTTGGTATGGGTAAGTCTTGCAGTTCTTCTTTGCTCCAGTGCAGGTGCTGCTATTAGCAAGGATTTTGTGCTTTGTTTTAAGCAGAAAATGTTCAGGAATGTGTTAACTGTTGACTTGTTGTGGTTTTAATTGTCTGAGTGTGTTCTTTTTTAGTATGGCATCATTGCAGGATGTGCCCCGTGCCCACCAGAGGGAGTATGAAAAACACGTGGAGAACATTGACAGTTCAAAGATAACTGCCCAGGAATGAGAGAAGTCTTCAGATGCTGCTATGAATTACAAATGCTACAGGGGCATGAGAACATACATAGAGAACTTAGTAAACTGTTTCAATGAAAAAGTACGCGTGTTTTCCTTCCCTTCGCTGCCACCCATTTCTTTAAGATGACGAACCTGCATTTTTTCCAGGCAAAAATGAGATTTCTTATTTGGAATTGATGATGAGAGATGACCAGTTATAAGTCAATTCTATCAGAAACTTGAGTGTCACAGGAAACAAAGGAGGAACAGACCACCCCTCACAGTAACCTGAAATGATTAAGGTAGGATATGTACGCTGGCTTGAGCTGTGGGCTCACCTGGGTTGTGATGGAGAAAAACAGAATGTTATTGGAAGAAGTTTTCTTCAGGTGTAGTAACCAGGGTGTCCTAAAGCTGTATGAGAGGTGGGACTTGCGTTCAGTTTTGGGGCCTCAAAATGTATTTGCTTCGCAACATGTGACTAGTAATAAGGATCTTACATTAGGTTTGAGTTGGTATTTAGCTGGGTTGTGTGAGGATTTGTCTATGTTATCTGCTGTGTTGCTTTCCTTAACTGCAAACCTTAACTATTAAAAGTAGAAAATAAAAATAAAAGATGGAAGATTGGAAGATGCTGCACAAAGTTTGGCCTCAATGAGGGTACCCTCCAGAGAATGCATTGTCAAATCCAACTACTGTCAGTTGTGCTGCAGCCTGAGGTGTTTTTTATGTAACTGTACATAACTGTACGAGGTTTCGTTGAGATGTTTCCTGTGATGGCGAGGTGTTCAAAGGCAGATTGAAGCAAACTAATTCTACCAATACTGTCTTGTTGAACACTTTTTGGTAGGGTCTTAGGTAGTCCTGTAGTAGGCAATTGGCATTCAGTTTGTGGCTTTCAGTCTTAAACAGCCTGGAAAAACCTGCAGTGAGCAGGCTCTTGCTTTTCAGACTGTAATGCTCTTGTTCTCATCTCACCCTCATGCTTGAAAGCCTGTGAAAACTGTTCTTTCATTTGTTTTATTCAAACCTGATTGCTGTTTACCATATTCCAGCTGAAATACATAACTGAGCTCGAATCTGCTGTACGTGCACTTCTCCAGCAGCGAGCCGTGTCGGTACTGAAGCGAAGGCAAGATGAGCTGGAAACAGAATCTACTTATATGCAGAACCTGACAAGTTAGTATGAAGTTACCAGTTACTTTCTTACTGAAATCTCATTCTTTAAGTAGAAACACACAGTTAATTCTTGGATTATATTTTATTTTCACGTGTAATGTTTTCTCCCTCCCTGCTGTCAGTGGGCATACTGTACTAGATGTCCTAGTTGAAATCCTTACCGAAGTAGGACGCGTAGTATCACTTCTCCGTGGTAGAATAGTGAATATAGCATGACCAAATGCTCGGTCAGTTTTGAATTACTGATCTCAGTGGTTGTCTATCAGTACTTGAAAAGAGAAACTGAGTCAGTTTTCCAGTAGATATTAGGTTGTTTGGGACGCAGGCACTGTAGATGAGGAGGACAAGGAAGGATTGACTGATAACTGGCAACAGCTTGAGAAGAGTGAGCTCGGGGATGTAGCCCTTTCTGGTTCTAACTGGTGTGCAGGTGGGGTGGGTGCAAAGCATGCAGACTCTGAGTGTGTGTGCACTCTGGGAAGCACAGCTGGAAGTGTCACCAAGAAGGGGAGAGAGATCTGGGGTCCCTCCCTCTGCTCACACAGGTGCTCACCTCCCGGTTCAGGCTGTGACCTGGCAATCCCCCTGCACGAGGGAGCAGCCACAGCTGTCCTACAGTTCACTGATAATACTGACTGTGCTTTACACTGGACACTGTGAATTTATCATCAGGAGGTTTTATTTACTTTGGTTAGTCTCCAAATGAAGAGCAGAAGCAGAATCAGTGTTCTGCATTCACCTCTTTGTCTTGTTCCTGTCTTCTGGTAGCTGGGAATGGCAAACCAAGTAATGATGGATTGGAGAGTGATGAAAAGATGAAGCTTCTGAAAAGGTGTGAGCATCGAAGGTACGTATCATTACATCTAACTGTAGTAAGTGTGTATCTGCTTCCTGTTACTTACACAGGGGTGAAGGTAAATCTGTGCGATTACTAAAGGAGATGATACACACATGTGCAAAAATGCCTTTCCTTTCCAAAGCTCAAGGTACATGAAAACCATCTGTTTGTTAATGGGGGGTTTTCTTTGTGCTGATTGGAATCTGAATGTTAATAGGTACTATTAATTTAACATAAGTTGAAGTGAGACTGTTCACGAAACTGAAAGTAGATTTTTCCCTGCTGTTGGAATAAATGATATTGTGATTATATATAGGAATACATTGTTGTGATTATTGCACAGATGACAAAAATAGGCAGGTGGTATTGTTGCTGGTGGGGTGGCAGTGGGTGCATCGGAACATCTAACCTACCCTCTGTTATCAGCGTAGGCCAGGTGCTACATTTTGAACGTCGGGGTCTGCTGCTGACCTTAAGTTACTGGGAGCTCTGAAACCGTTCCAGTTGCATTGGTGCCTTGACTCAGCACTGTTTAGGCACAGGTAAGGACTTAAGAGGTTTACTGGTTGAAAACCGATGTAATAAAACTTTGCTTGAAGCAAACTGTTAACCTTTAACGTTAAGTAATGTCAATAATTACATACAAGAGGTACGCTATGCAAATAATAGGTATAAATATAATTTTCCTGCTGATTTTTGCATGCTCTTTTGGTATGTGGTGCCAGGACTAACGTTTTTTAGCCCCAGTGAGACTTGGATGCAGTCACAGTTTCTATGCAACTTGCTGCATAAGCTACATAGAACTGAGATGACGGACTGTTGAGAGCGCAGTAGTTTCTTACAGACTACCTCTGGCAGGGATAGTATGGAGTACCATGTTAGATGTTTGGTGTTTCAGGTGGGGGGAATTACTAGTATGAAGGTGGTGAAGTGAAGGTCGTTAGAGATGCTTTTAATGTCCTTTGGCAGCTCACAAAGTACCTTACTGTTACAGTCTGTGTCTCTAGGGTTGCATACTTCTGCTTCCTCACTGTGTTTCCTTAGGCTATTGCTCTCACCGGGTGTTCTTAGTATATCACTGAGCTTTCTTTTACGTACGTACATGGTGAATAACTCACCTGAGTTCATTACAGAATGCAGGACTTGCAGGCGGCAGCTGAGAGAGCGTTCACAAACAGCTGGTCACCACGAAGGCATGCCGAGTGATGAAGAACTGGCTCTGACAGAGGTGACTGAATTCCAGAAGAGCAAAGGTTGGTCAGGATATGAGAGCAAAATTCCTCCCGTATTGAGAAGGATTTTCAAGGGAGAGTGAAGAAATACTCCTTTTGAATGGTATATCGTTTGTGTTCTACAGCACAGAATTAATGCATTTAAACAATTCTGACCAATGCCTTAGGAAGAATAGCTAAGACTGTAGGCTTCTTTAGTTTAATCAGTTTTTTGTCCAAAGTTGGAATGTATCTGAAATTGAGATTTGAACTGCCTTAGTGAGCAGGTCACGAGGAGCTGGGAGAGGCACGATGCGTATTTGCTGAATAACAGAAGGAGGATTTTCCTGTCTGAGCTTTTAAGAGACATACAAAATATGAAATGTAATGGGTATTTAAATCTGTGCAGTTGTTCAAAACCGCAGAAGACTTTTTGTGGTCTTCTGTATCTTTTTTTTTTCCTGAAAAAGGCTTTGCCAGAGTGCTGGTTTTAAAACCCATTTCAGTGTAAGAGGTGTGAAAGATGAAGCACAAATGTTGTTATCATAAAGATATTTCTTCTGTTTTGTAGATGCATGAACTGTTCAGCTTATGCCTCAATAAATTCTGTGATTGTTTCTTCTCATTCCTATTGAATATTATCCATAGATAACGTTTTAGAGGAGAGTAAGAAAATCTTTGAAGATGTCCGTGCAGATTGTTGTGACATCAGAAAAATCCTGTTGAAATTCCAGGAGCGGAAAGAGAAGTTTCCTGGCTCTTACTGCGATGCTTACATCGGTTTTTGCCTGCCTTAGCTTTTAAATCCATTAGTCAGAGTTCAGTTAATAAATTGGAGTCCCCTTGAGGTAGGTGCATCACCAGACTTTATTTTTGTGAAAAATTGTGTGTGTGTGTTCGTGTGTTCTGATATCCTCTGGGCTTCTGGGTAGGCGGTGCTCCGCTGCCTTTCTGCTCTGTACTGTCTTTGCAAACTTGTCTACTCTGATGTACTCACCTTTGTTAACTGGCAAGACCTGTGGCTATTTCTGGCATCTCAAAGTATGACAGGACGGGGGCATGCTGCTTGCAGGGAAGACTTCTGTACAGGAGCTTTGCCGTGGGTTATAGAGGCATTCCAGAGCTTGAGATAAGTGTTGTTAACTAGAAGGAGGACATCTTTTCCTCTTGTCAGGTTGCTTGCGTATGAATCACTTGCATCTTTATTAATGTGGGGCTGTTTGCTGACATTTTGACAGCCCTACCCTCTGAAATCTAGCTTTACATTCAGTTTTAGCTTGCTGCTTTGGTCCATTCCGTGATTAGAATCCATGTAAAACTGTTAAATGAGAATCTTTTGGTATCATTAGATATATTTTTGCATGGATCTTTTTCTCTCAATCCTGACAGCTGAACAACTAACGGGAATGATCTTTCAGCAGAATTCTACAGACCTGAAAGAGATGCCCTGGTTCAGAGCTGTAGAAGGATTCAGCGATGCCAAAAAGCTGTCTGAATCAAAAAGAGATGATGATCCTGATGAAGAAGTTTTGCCTAGAGTGATTGAAAAAACTATCCTGCCAAAAATTACAGGTATATTAAGGTTGTCTTGAGGACATTCACTGCAGCTAGGTAATGAAACCTTAAATAAGTGGTAATGTAAAATTATGTTGATAGTTACAATTACATGTTAAGGTTACTGCAAAGGAAAGGTTTAGCTGTTTGAATGTTTGCTTCCTTGAAACTAGAGCAGATAGCCACTTGGATATCATGAATGAAATAATTCCTGTTTTTCAGCATTTGCCAAGAATGTGTGGGATCCTTTATCGACTTCACAGACTGAGAACCTTACACAGCTTTGCGATAACGTGTTTGAAAAACAAGTCCTGTCCAGAAGGGAATGCAGCCAGGCAAAACAGGTAAAGGCTGTTGTGGTAATGGGGAAGGAAGTTCTTGATGCAGTGTATGCACTTCACTGTAAACATTCACTGTAACATACACTTAGCCCAGTTCTGGTTTTATTCTCATGTAAATCTGGGAGTTTATCCAGCATAAAGTAGGTGAAACTAAGTTGATGTTTAGGCCCTTAGTATGAAAAGAAATAATAACAAACGTTTATGCAGTCGCCACACTTGACTTCAGGAAGAAGCTTTAGATAAGATTCTGTTTGTATAGTAGCTGTGGTGTTTTGTTGTGGTTTTTTTGATAGAACTTCATAGCTGGAAAATACATTAATCTCATTATCCAAGAGGATTTTGTTAAAAAAAAAAAAAAAAGAAAGAAAGAAAGATGGTTAAAGCTGAGACTTGCTCACAGGTCTTTAATGCCGTCGTGATCTTAGTGTCTATTATATACAGTGGCACCTGCATTCAGCTGAATTAGCATTTTGCTTTTCCACATGAACAAAATGACTGCCTAAAATTGTTGTAAGTGGAAGGTGAGATCCTTTTCTTGTGAGGATGTGTTAATATTTTTCCTTTTTTCTTTTTTTGACAGGATTTGATTAACACGGTTGTCCTGAGGATGAAGCAGTCTGTAGAGGAGGATGTCTTTATCCCTCTGTATCCGAAAAGGTAAGCTGTCTCTGGGAATTTATTTTTTTACTTTTTAAAATTGTTATTTTTAGTCATAAAATCATAGAACTGCTCAGGCTGGGAAAGACCTTAAAGACCACCAAGTCTACCTGCAACCTAACCTCTTTTTTTGGCCTTTGTTCTATTTTTCTGTACCTTTTCCCCAGAAGCGTGGGTGAAATATATTGTAGACATCCATGAGCAAATGGAACAAATGTGCCTTCTACTGTTTAATTGTAGGAATAGTTACCAAGAGTAACTGACAAGAGTAACTACGCAGTCAACTTAGTGCCTTTTTGCTCCTGTAACTAAGAGCTTTCATAAATGGAAAGTTCTTAGCCCAGAGTCTGGTTTTGTGATCTTAACTTGGAGTATCTGAGGGCTTGTGTTATTTGTGGTGGTCTGCTCCCCCTTCTACTCCCGACTCCTCCTTTCTTTCCTGAAATAGTTGATATTGCTGATGCTTATTGCTGGACGCTCTTAGAGAGAGGATAACTGGTAAGAGTCTGGTAGGTGTGGGGTTAAGACACAGCTGGGAGAAGAGTGTTGCTAAGCCTGATGCAGCATGTTTGTCTGGTTACAGGCAGAGCTGTTCTGCTGAGAATCCATTAAACACATACTCGAGTGTTTCCAACTGCTAATTCCATTGGGTATTGCAAGGAGTTTCAGTTAACTGCTGTTTCCTTAGACCTTGATTCTTGTTGTCACTGCTGAAAGAATCCCATAGTTGTAATTCACTGGTGTTTAAGAGATGAATTGTCTGTTTGTCTTACTTTCCGGTCAAACAAAATCCTTATTTCCTCTTCCTCTTTTTCTGACCAGCACTGTGGAAGACAAATCATCGCCATGTTCAAAATTCCAAGGCAGACGGTTTTGGTCAGCTGTTGAGGTAAAGGAAAAACACCGATCTTGTCTGTGAAAATCATTTTAGTTAGAAGTAGACTGTCATCTTTGAGGAAATGTATCTTCAGTCGAATCTGATTCCTGAGAGTTTATGGTATTTTAATAGGAAGGTTAGCTGTTTTTGTCAGTGAGCTATTTATGCTTACCCACCTCTGATAAATAGTCAAGAGACTTTAATTTCATCATCTGTTCCTGCTAACCTTCCATGAGATCAGTCATTGGCACTCTGTGGATAGGTCTGTTTCCTCAGTATGTGCATACAGTGCCCATGTTGCTCTCGTAGAGTAGAATCCCTGCATGTGCGTGTAAGCGTATTAGTATAGCTTTATTCAGTCTAAAGTGCTGAGTTAGGAATGTCTGAATGCCTGTGATTCAATTCCCTCTTAGATCTGTTTCCTCTATGAGTGTATTTGGATTCGTACTAAAGATGAGGTTTAGATGCAGGAAAACACATTAACGTCCCATTTCCCCTGCTGTGTGTGCTAACAAGGCCATGGTGACAGCTCTGCATAGGCTTCCTGCTGCCATGTTGCACATTCCTGTAGAAAAATCAGGGAATTTGGGAATGTTGAGGACTTGCCATATTCACTCCTGGGGCAAGCTGTTGTGTAAGGGTTTGTCATGGACAGATCCAGAGAAGACAAGAGGGAGCTTAGTGCTGATACCTGGCAGACATGAAACAGACATAAGATTCTGGTATCACCCTCTGAGATTGTGTATGGCCTGACTTAAATGTCCTGTCAAATACATGTTTCTAAAAGCGAGACCGGTGGTCTTTCACTGCTGATTGAAGTTTTCTCCTTTCAGTTTGTTTTCCATCCTCACTGTCAGTCTTCTCTTTAGAAGTGGTGATGTGCAGAATGGTTGAAAATGTGCTTATGTTGGGGATCTTCTGACAGTTTGGAGAGAATAAATCCTGTTTTTTGAGTACTGAGATTGGATGGACATGGTATCTTTTAAGTTTAAAAAGGAGGTTCTAATGCACCCTCAGCCATCAGATATGCATGTTCTGTTTCTCCATTACTGCAGCTGCTCTCCAAGGTTCTCCTTGGGGATGGGACTGTACAGGAAGACACAGTCCGTGGTGTGGGACTGAGCAAGCTGCTGAATCGGTACCTTCTTCTGAACCTCTTCAACACACCACCAGGGCCAGAAAACATAGAGAAGTGTAAAGAGGTGAAAGGTCTTATTTCCATGGGGACAGATGTAGTCTGAAGTGTAATTATTTAACATTTGAAGTTGTTTTTTTGTTTGATTGTTTGTTTTTTGATGACCTTGGTGTATAAAAGAATTTCAAAGCAAGCATTGGTTCCTAGGCTTTAGGAATAACTGCTTAAAATGATGGTTTTGTTTTTTGAAGAGTAAACACTGCCAATAATAACTGAACTAGCCAAAAGGAGAAGTCTGTCAGAAGTGGTGTGACTTAGTGTTATTGAAAGCCTTTTTTTTTTCTTTCTATTTTTTCTTTCAGAATACTCTCTGGGTGAACAGGTGGTTGCATGCTTCCCAGAAAGGTGGTTCCAAAATCATGGAAGTGGGTCAACTCTCCCCGAGTCAGTGAACTTCTGCCAGCATTTGGTTCAGTGAGCACGTATGCTTCACAGGAATAACCACAGGTAACAAACAACATGTTCTTTGGGATGCAGCACTTTTTCATAATCTTTATGTTAGTATTTTTTTTAGGGACGTGGTTCAACGGGCATGGTGGTGATGGGTTGACAGCTGGACTAGATGATCTTTGTGTTTTTTTCCAACCTTAATGATTCTATGATTCTTAAATTCCTCAAGTCTCATACATTTAACACTTTCAGTGATGTACTTCCAACATCTACGTACAACTAAAGATGCAATCCATAATGTAAAATGGATCGCTTTTGCAGTACTAGTTCAGGCTAGTTTGAGGCTCTAGATGTTGGGTGCAGTTAATGGTCAGTGTAGCTCAAGGCACGTTTTAGCTTTATTGATTTTGAAGTCAGGTGTGAATGTGTTGCTATGTCAACTTGTTTTTGTAATAGTGATGAAACTGAAGAAGTTGTTCTCCTGTTGGTGAGAGTCAAGGCTCTGCGTATTGCTGAAGAGCTCACTGAAGAGTGCAAACGGGAACATCTTAAATCTGTGATAGGGAAATAAAAATTTCTTTGAAGCAGCAGTTCTTTTACTCAAACAAGCCTGATGCTCATTCTAAAAAAGTGGTCATGTTTAATGATTGGACTGCCTATGGTTGTTTTACTGTGAAATATATGTATATAATTTTTTCCAACTGTCTTCTGATGCCATCTACTCCTAGATAGAATCACAACCGTCAGTGTGAAGTGCAGGTGTTCTGAAATATATGACGAAGCCTCATTGCTTTGTTCTTTTGGGAAGGATGACTGCAGTGAGTGCCTGTAACGTTACCACTGCTGGTGAGCAGACAACTTCACAAGCTGTTTTCAGTACCACATCAAATCACTCTGACTCAGGAGTCACTGAACTCTAACTTATTGTCCACTTAATGAGATGACTCTACCAAACTCACAGTGAGTTCTTCATAGCTTTTTGATCCCGACAAAGAAGCAGGAATTCTGCATGCAGTGAGAAGTTTGATCTGTGAACATCTACTGATAGAAGATCTATTACCTTCTAGTAATTGGCTCTCTAAGGACATTTACCTTCTGCTTCCCTGTAAGACCCATTAAACCTCATTTTGTTGTACCCATGTTAGATTTCTAATGTTGTGTAACTTCGTATATGTGCAGTAAATATTACTGCTGCAGAATAAAACGGATGTTTTACTGTAGAAACAGCAGTGCGTCACAAATTCTGCTAAGTTTGCTATTGCCTGCTTCTCTAAAATGTTATGTATGGGTCTTCCATTTAACTCTTGGGGGCTTTTATTCCCTATGGTTTTTCTGTTGTTTTTTATTACAGAATATGTATTTTTGTAAACTATTTTAATTGTAAATAGCATTCATCAGTGTTATAGACAACAATGACTTTTAAAATAAAAGCAAAACCATTATTTTGAAAAGTAAAGACGTTTTTGTGTTAATGAGACTTTTAACGCTTTCAAGTCTTGAACACGACAGGAATGTTATGTGAAGTATGGAAAAAAACTGTGGCACTGCTGGCGCTTCATTATCTGCAGGATTTAGGAGTTCTGTTGTAAGTAATTGTGCACTTCTACTTTCCTGAGTGCAAAGAAAATACAACTGATAAGTAATCGGCTGAAGCATGTGATCTCCGTGCTTGCTTTTGTCTCCTCTGCTTCCTTATTCATGTGGAAAGTTGCTCCCAAAGAAATTAGTCTTGTGCTGCTATGAAATTGGAATAGGTTCTATCATGCTTTACCTCTGTAGAGGCTTCTTCCAGTGGCTGCAGACGTCACTTGTCATGTCTGGTAAGCAGGGGAAGGCGATTTTTACTGGAGCTCAGAAGCCCCATCCCAGTTGAGTATCTTTGAGAACCTACTGTGCCACTTTGTGGTGAACCTTGCACCCATTCACACAATCTGACTGGAGTAACAGCTAATCTGGCTTCATTCTTGCAAGCTGGTTTCAAAACGTTGGTATTACTGCTTTGTTGTCAGGTTACTATTGGTGCTTTATCAGATGTCATTTCAAAAGTGCCTTTACAGGACAGCTAAGCAGCACGTACTCTCAGACTGTACAGCTGGGCTTCTGTACATCTGCTTCCCTGCCATAGCCCCCATCTGAACATCTTGAATGAAGCATTTTCACAATTGGCCCCTGTCTACTTGGCAAAGGCAGAAGAAACAGTTATTTGGAAGTGACAACACAATAACTGCAAACCCCTTCTATTAGCTGTGATTAAGAAGGGAAGGCAGAAGCAGGGCTGAACACACTGTAACACCGTTGTCAGGAATGGACAGTTTAACATTCAGACAAGAACTGCTGAAATTTCACTGTCTTTTATTTGCATACGAAACTTGAAAACTGACAATTCTTACACTGAACTCAAAGCTGTTACTTGTTCAGCTCTTCACTTGCTTTCCTCCATATTTTTTCCTCTATTTTGAAGTATCATACTCTCGCAGCATATCGAATTCCAGCCAGGGCTGCTTCCACTTCTGTGCTTCCTTCATTTTTTTTCTCGGGTAGCTCAAATTTTATTCCTTTAATGTTGTATTTCGGCCTCTCCCACCGTTTTGACCATGGTTGAGGTTTCATTCTGACCTGCAGCTAGAGGGAAAGATTTTTTTAAAAAGAAAAAAGGTATTAAAAGGTCAGAAGGTCAGAATTCTGACTGTGAAGCAAAGCAGTGAGACAAGTGCTGCTTTAAGAGAAGAGAGCAGCCCGATCTGTCAGCAAACTAAGGGACTGCTGGACACCAGTGGGAGAAAAGGGATTTGGGGGCTGTGTGGCTGTTATGTTTGTTCATATACCTAAATAACACTGATTTATTACACCGTCCTTAAGTTGATATGCTGTTAACTCTCTTCTACACTTCTAACTCTGTTACTTACTAAGGAAAGAAGAATAGGACAGCAGCAGTTTTTCCTTTTCCCTGTAAGCTAAGTTGGATAGCATTCTTTTACCAGCCTGCCAGACCTTCTGAGATGCAGATCTTGCTAACTGCTCCTTCCACCCCCCACATCAGTAGCATTAAGTTTCCATAGCGCTGGCTGTTCTGTCTGCACAGTGTAATACAGAGGCATCTGCAGGCTGTTACTCCTTGCACGTCTCCTAAGTTACCTACTTTGGTTATGAATGTTCTTTCCCAACAGGAGTAGCATTTAGGTACCAGATTTTACATGCTTGTATCACCTTGATAACTACCACAACTAAAAGCTGTTTAACAGCCTTCCAGGCCATTGTAGAATGGCTACTTGGAAGAGAGTCACAAGGATCATAGGAGTTCAACCCCTGCCTCCACATAAAACCAACCCCTGCCTCCACATCAAACCAGCCACACTATGTCTGAGAGTGGTGTCCAAAGGCTCCTTGAACTCTGGCATGTTTGGGCCTGGGCAACCTGTTCCGTGCACAATCAACCTCTGGTGCAGAAGCTTTTCCACCCTGACCCTCCCCTGATGCAGTCCTCCATCTGGCCCTGAAATGGAGCCCTGCAGAAACCCCAGGTGACTGCTCACCATCCTGATATAATCCCTGTATCCGTCAGAAAGTTAACTAAATTATCGCCTACGTTCCCATTAAAAAATTAAACTCCTGCCTTGTTTACGGGAATTTCTTCATGGTCTAAATGAGACACAGATGACAAAAACACTTTTTTCATCACTTGATAGTGAAAGATAATAATTTTTTTCTTACTGTTTTTTACAAAAAGCTGAAGAGAGCCTACAGGAGACACCACATTCAAGTGGTTATCTTGTGTTGGCAAAGCTTAAAGGGACTCTTAAAACTCTTTTCTGCTCCGATGAATTATACCGTGCCATAGAAATCTCCTTATGCTCTGGAGTTCAACTGTCTGGCAGCTAAGTTGAAGGCACGCTTCCTGACACAGTACTGGCCAGAGGGCCACTACCAACAGATTATTTGCATGGGGTCACTGTGTTTCAGACAGCATGGAGACTTGGCCTCAGAGCCAGAGAATGGCTTGAACACCTCCAGGGACAACAATTCCACCACCTGCCTGGGCATTTTGAGAGGACATTTTTCCTAGTATCCAACGTGAACCTCCCCTGGCACAACTGAAGGCCATCACCTCTTGTCCTCCTGCTGCTCCTTGGGAGGAGAAGCTGACTCCCACGCAGCCACAACCTCCTTTCAGGTAGTGGTGCAGAGAAATGAGGTTTCCTTTGAAACTCCTCCAGACTGAACAATCCCTGCTCCTTCAGACACTCCCATGATATTGTGCCCCAGATCCTTCACCACTCTGTTGCCCTTCTCTGGACGCGATCCAGAGCCCCAGTGCCTTTCTTGCAGTGAGGGGCCCAAAACTGAGCACAGTACTGGACGTGCAGTTCCACCAGTGCTGAGAACAGCCGGCAGATCGCTTCACCAGTCCTTCTGACTGCACTATTTCTGACACAGGCCAGGATGCTGCTGGCATTCTTGGCCACCTGGGCACACTGCTGGGTACGTGCAGCCAACTGTTGACCAATACCCCCAGTGTGCAACGTATCACATCGTCACTCTCCTCTCAGAGGCAGCACCGCCACTTTAAACACTGTGCCACTTAAAGCAGTGCAGGTGGGTTTCGGAGACAATGAAAAATGCTTAGCACAAGAGGAATTCCATTTCACAAACAGAAATACCTGCACTCAGCTCTCAGCTGACCTCGAGATGTGAGGCAAAGGCAGAGGCAGGGCCCGTGTCTCTGTCACCTTCCGACACGCACTTTTCGAGTACCAATGCCTCAGAGCCCTGAGGAATCTGAGGGCGGCCCCCACCGCGGCCTACCCCTTCTGCCTCCTCTCCTCTCTCTGCTTCTGCTTGTCAATAATGACGGGCTTCGAGGGAGGCTGGAATTCTGTGGGCTCTCCATGGCCGTTCATTCGACACATCGAGGAAGAAAACCACCCGGTGAAGATAAAACGCTCAGAAAAACACCGTTCTCAAAAGGCACCGTTCCCCACAGCCTCGCAGCTCAAACCCCCCGCAGGCGGCTGCCATAGTGACTACGAGTACTTCCGGTCCGCCGGCGCCAGAGCGCAGGGTGGCTACGGCAAGCTCGGAGGGCCAAAACTGCCCTCAGCGCGAAGCGGAGCTGTGTGTCGCTCTACTCCTAACCCCTTCTGAGCTCTGTTCATTATCTGATGGGTGGATTTGAAGTGGAGGGTATTTGACGCTGCTTAGAGAAACGAGGGGCCTGTGCAAAAAAGGAGCGTGCTGCATTTTGTGGTGCAAGATGTTCTGGGAACTGCTGCTAACAGTGCCCAGAAGGCTTCCTTTTTGCTGGGGAGAGGTTTAGCAAGGACTTTTTATATGAAAAGAGTTCATCCTATATTTCCTTTCCACTGACCTTCCGTCGTACTGCTTGAGAAATTGCTATGTCTTGCTGTAGAGAATGCACATGCACCTGCACCTGTATCTGCACAAAGAATCATCTAAACATCTCTGTAGGTGTTTCTTTTTGGCACTGGGATGGAGCTGTGTGGAACACAGACTTGGATGAATCTTCAGTCGGGTGCAGGGACGCGTAATGCTCATCTTAGATGTCACGCTGACAGCAGCAGTAGAGAGGCAAATGTCATAGGGTTTCATGTTTTTTTTTTTTCCTTTTGTTTCAGTCCTAACCGTGGAAGCATAGAAGCGTTACCCAGACCAACTGAGCATTTCTCACATGTGCTTTCTACCAATGACACAGGGCAGTGGAAGTCAGCACCAGAAGCATCTGTAACAGCCCTGCAAAAGACTGGTGAGAGTTACCCTGGCAGCCTCTTTTGGCAACCTCAGGTCTCTGCAAGCTGTTAAGCTGTGTCGTAAGTCCTCCCGTGGTGCTGACTCAGCTCTCCCTGTCTTTGGTGTAGGAGAGCTGGTCTTCAGCTCCTTCCTGTTTCCTGCCTCTCTGCTCCCTGCTTTGCCCGTGGCCCAGTGAGCCTTTTACTACTCGCCCCCAGATTTGCACGTGTGGATAAGAGCATCTGCTTATGTACGTTTCTTTTCTGCTTGTGGTGTCAGGCTGAGCGACAGCTCCCAGCCGAGCTTGTGGTGAGCGAGACACGGAGTAGCTGGAGATGGAGTTCTCTGTGTCACTAAAGCATGAGCTTGATGGCTGCCGTGAGCCAAAGCAAGAGAGTTTGTGTGTTTGATTTCTGTGTTGGGCTGAGCGGGTAGAGCAGGGCAAGGGGGCTGATTTGGACGTGCTGCTTTCCCAATACGGTGCTGTTTGCGTGGCAGTGCTTCTGGCGTTGCAAATTGTGTCAGATGTCACTGAATTTCTTGGAATCTGTTGAGTTGACTTGTGCAGCTTTCATTCTGGAGCTGAACCCTTCCTGGCCGCTTGTGTGCATAACCATGGCCTTTGCTTCTTTCTGGCCTTTTTTTCTTGGTTGCGTTTGGCACTGTGCAAGCCGTGAATTGCCAGGGAAGAGCTGGAAGTGCTCTGGAGTTGTGGGGGACAAAGTGCCAAGAAACAATGTGCAGCAACAAACAAAGCCCCAAAGTTTGGAGAGATGAGAGGGGCTCTGCCTGGTGCAGGACATGATGCGCTCTGCAAGGCGCTTTCCATGAAGACCTCAGATCTGCGCTCAAACTGCATCCAAAGCAACCCAATGCCCCGTGCTTGTTGTACCCGGAGGTATCGGTGCCAGGAGTTGCTGCTGTGTTTGCCATGCCATTGTGTCGGCAGGGTGACGTTCGTGGGGTGCAATGCACTCAGTCATTCAAAACATCCTTGCAGATGTTCCTAGTGAGGGGCATGTTTCATTGACACTGCAGGTTGTTTTCTGGAAAATGAAAGGGTGGGCTTGTGTACCTCCAGATGGTTTTCATTTCCTGCTGACCATAGTGCACGTCATGTCTGCTGCCATTGCCCCACGGCCCTGTTGTGGTTGAAGCCGGTGGGTGGCTCAGCACCACACAGTCCTTCGCTTACTGCCCCCTTCCCAGTGGGATGGGGGAGAGAATTATGGGGGAAAAAAAAAGAAGGTGGAAGTCATGTGTTGAGAGAAATCTCTTTCCAAAGGTAGAGAAAAGGACAGAAGTAATGGATGCACACACACACACACACACATACATAAGAATGTATGTAAGAAGTGATGTAGAAGCAGTGGCTCAGCACCTCCCAAGCAATGGTCAAGCAGAGGAAGAGAGTGAGGTGAGCTCCCACCCCGTCCAAAACCCCTTCCACTTGATGTCATATGGTATGGAATATCCCTTTGGCCCGTTGACATCAGCTGTCCTCATTTGGTTTCCTCCCAGCTCCTTCTTGAGAGCTTTGCTGAGAACGGCCTTGGCTCTGTACAGCTCTGCTTATCGGAAACTATAAACACGAGAGTGTTCTCACTGTTGTAGCATCATAAGAGAGACTGAAGAAAAATCCTTCCCATCTGAAACTAAGGCAGACCCCAGTGTCCGTGCAGTGAGCCGTGTGGGGTTGCAGGTTGTGCATTTCCCTGACAGCATTGGGCAGGGGTGCTGGGGAGGTGCTATGAGCTCTTCTTGACGAAGCTGTTTTGATTCCCTTTGTCCGTGTGCGAGCGGTAGCGCTTATCCCCCCTTGTGTTCTGTCCCACGGTATTACTCTTGGTGGGCAGAAGGAGCTGGTGGATTCAGCAGCAGTAGATTCTGTTGGTTTCCTCTGTGCTGCTTCATCCCTGGAGCTTGCTGCTGCACGGAAGAGTACAGGTGTGTTTATCCCAGGGCTGCTGTAAAGGGGAGCCCGGTTGGCGTAGCAGTGAGCAGCAGCTAACAGGCTGTGCAGAGGAGGGCTTTGCAGAAGGAGCAGGAGTGCCTGCATCCATCTGTATCCTCGGATACGTTCTGGCAGTGAGGCAGCAGCTGTGGCCACAGTGACTGAATGCAGACTTGGCCTGGGGCTGCCACGTGGCGCTTCCTAGCCCGCTAGTATACCTGGCAAAGCACAGCCACCCTGCACCCAGGGCAAGCGTTTGTCTTAGTGTCATGTTTCATGCTGTCTTGTGAAGCTCAGGCACTAGGGGCAGCTTCCCCCCAAAGAAAAGGAGGAGGAAATGAGGTCGTCATGGAAGCCAAAACGCAAAAATGCGCTCGGGAAAGAAATTGGCAAAGCAGTCTGGTAGTAGTGCTGTGTTTCTCTTCCTTTATTTCCATCCAGGTGAAAGAGATGGCTGCTCTAAGCCGCCCTTGGGTGCAAAGAAGGACCCTAGTGTGGATTTGCCATAGGCCCAGCAAGAGGCTCAACAGCACCAAGCGCCGTGTCCTGCACTTTGGTCCCGACAACCCCATGCCAGCTTCTCCAGGATTTGGCTGAGATAGAATTCCAACCACGCACTGATTTCTCGAACGCTGGGGTGCCCTGTTGGAATCCTGTGGTCTTGTGACGTGGTCTTGCCTCCCCACCTTGTCCGTCCATGGTGGAGCAGCCGGGTGGCCCTTAGTGATGTCATAAGCAGCTAGAATGAGGGGAGGAGCAGCGCGTGCTGCTTCCCTTCATTGGAGCGCTTGAGCTCGGCGTGAGTACGTGTCTTGTTGCACTTGTGCATCGACTGAGTCCGTTCGTCTTCATCCCGTCTTGCGCAGAGCCTTGTAGGTAAGCTGAGACGGTGCGGGATAGACGGGTGGGCAGTGAGGGCTTGAGAAGTGCTGGCTGGCGGAGCTCCTAGGATCATATTGCTTCGTCTGGACCGTCATACACCATTTTCCCCCAGGCCATCACTTCCAAAGCCATCCATCAAGATGGCATTTGTCCAACGGTTTTTCCCTCGCCTTCCTTGCTAAATTGTGGAGGCTCACTGACCTGCTCTTTCTCCCTCCCCTGCCCACCCTCCGCCTGCTCCCTTGGTGCAGCTTTTGCTCGTGGAAGATCAGAGCAAAGTGACAAGGAACGGCTGCGGGTTCGAGGATCTTCTTCTCCCTTGTTCTGATCTCTTGCCAGGTACGTGCCATGTTTTGCATTGTCACATGGTTCAGCAGCCCGTGTTTAGTCGCACCGTGTGTAGTAACACAGCCTCGTCCAGCTGAAATGCAGCTCTGGTCACGTGTGGGATTTTTCCACTTCCTCTCCAGCTCAACCCTCAGCAGGATGCTGCCTGTAGTGCTGGGAGCAGCTAGTGTGAAGGAAGGCAATCCCTTAGGCCAAGAGCCCTAGCCGCAGTTTGTGCAGAGCTGCAAAACATGAGCCAGGGGCAGAAGCGTGCATGCTTTGGCTGTGTGAGTGTGCCCGACAGCTGTAGGGAGCACAGCGGGCATGCAGGCAGAGGAAATGCGTGGGCAAGGCTGCGGCCGGCGCTGGTGGTGAGGCTGCTGCTGGGAGCCGGGGGCTGGGGAGCAGCTCCAGCCCCAGCAGTGACACCTCTCCCTGGCCTGCTACTGTGCTCTCAGCGTGCTGCGGGCAAATGCATCTGCTGCTTTGTGCCAGAGTCCCCATCTGCTAGCAGAGGGACAGCGACTTGGTCCAGTGCTGCGTATTCAAACGGCTGTCCCGTTTGAATAGACTGCACAGAGTGGTTGTATCTAGAACACCTGCCTCCACCAGTGGGCAACTGAGATTAGATCTGAAGAAGACTCTCAATCCAGTGCTGTGTGAACACAGGAAATGTGATTCTTTTCTGTTGCAGCTTGTCGCGCCTGCTGTGATGGGCATCGCGAGCAGCGAGATCAGCCGTGGGCCTGACCGGGCGTTGACGGAGGTACAGTGTGAAGCTCTGCTTGGTCTCTGTTCCCTGCCTTGAGCCAGCAGAATGAGCCACCGGTGTGCTCTCCTGCTTTTCAAGAGAGAGAGCATCCTTCCGGCTCTCTTGGTGTCACTAAAGATGTCAGCTTAAAAGCTTCATTGCCTTGCTAGTGCCATGTCACCCTGAGATCCTCTTTGTTTGTCCTCAGCTCTTCACCATGGCCTGTGCTCTCTGTTTCAGCCTGAGAACCAGGGGAAGCCCCTGCTGGTCCGTGAGGAGTCATCTTTGAATATTCCAGCTATTGCTGCTGCCCACGTGATCAAGAGCTACGTTGCCCAGGCAGCGGATGAGCTCTCCTTGGAGGTAAGCAGATAAAGAAGGCGTTCCTTGTTGTCACGGACAGAAGAGTATAACGTGTGAATGCATCAGGAATATTCTCAGACACCTTCAGAATGCCTTGTGAGACGAAGCCCAGAAGATGCAGGTCCAGATAGGACTTGCACTGGGTTGGATGCAGGGAGGAGTTCAGCCATGTCTAAAAGACGTTTTGATTTGGCATGCTTGCACTGTATTCTGTCTGGTGTGTAAGGCAGTGGCTCTTGTACCTCCAAGCCCAGCTTTCCGACGGGAAATGCCTGAAGAGCTGCCCCGGTGCAATTGCTCTCAAGCTGTGCGCTATTTGGCAGTGCAGAAGAATGGCGTCATCTCAGCTGTGCTTTCCTCCCAGCTGTGCTGACGCTGGGATTGATGTTGCAATGTCTTGCAGGTGGGAGACCTGGTGTGCGTTCTTGATATGCCAGCAAAGGAGCAGAGCCCCTGGTGGAGAGGCAAGCATGGCTTTCAGGTAGGCACGAGCTTCAGACTCGTGGGCGCAATTGCAGTCAAGTGAGGAACGTCAGCTTTGAGCTGCTCGGCCTCCACAGGGTGGCTTCTGGACGTCAACAGCTTCCCTGTGTCGCTGTCAGAGGCCTTTCCCTTTGGCTCTGGGCTTGGGTGGGAAACCGTCTCCTCATGTGACTTAGAAGAAAGAACCTCTTGTGCTCCATACGCAGTCAGGAGTTGAGCATCTCTGTCCTTTGTACAAGCACGGAGAACAGCCATCTTATGCTCCGTCAATTGCTTTTGTAGGTCTTCTGGCTGCAAATGTTGAATGAGGGTTACTTTTCTGCAGGCCATTCTTTCTTGGTTTAAAAGTTGAGGCCTGAGAAATGCTGTATTCAGTATTCCATCCCTCTTCTTGATCTTGTTCCAGGTTGGATTTTTCCCTGGTGAGTGCGTGGAGCTCATCAACGGAAAAATTCCTGAGGCCCTCATCAATTCAGCACCAAAGCCAGGTACGGATGTTACATGTGATGGCGCGGGGAAGTCAAATGGAGTCTTTTTCTGGGTGTGTTCTGTGTTGAATACCTCCTTTATCCATCCCACGTTCTCCTCTGTGTTGATGATCCTTCCTGCATCCCACGGGGCGTAGGGCTGCTGTTTTGTAGGCAGTGAGAATGAGGGCTTGGGCAAACGATAGGATCCTTGTAGAATGGCTTGGGATGGAAGGGACCTCAAGGATCATCAAGCTCCAACCCCCGTGCCTCAGGCAGGGCTGCCAACCTCCACTTCGAATGCCAGACTAGACCAGGCTGCCCAGGGCCCCATCCAACCTGGCCTTGGACTCCTCCAGGGACGGGGAAAATCTGTTGTTGTAGGTACTTGCTGGCAATGTTCTTCCCGCTTTTACATGCTCTGTAGCATGTGTGATGCTCGGCCTGGTCCCACTGAGCCCAACCTGAAATGAACTGGTTTCTTCCTTTTGTTGTGCAGTGCCAAAGAAGCGTGGCAAGCTCCTCAGCTTCCTTCGTTCCTTCGTGAAGGCCCGCCCAGAGGAACCGAAGCAGCGGGAGATGGAGCTGGAGAAGGAGAAGGGAGGGGTGTTTGGCTGTGACCTGGGAGAGCATCTTCTCCACTCTGGCCGTGATGGTAAGGAACAGCCCATTCCTGAGAGCTTCCTCCCTCTGTTGGGCATGTAAAGATGAAAGAAAGGGAGATCATGTCTAGCAAGGGGCAGGTTGATAGCGGTGGAGAAGCGTGAGGTGGGAGTTATGGCTGCAAGGGAAGCTGAGGCTAATGCTCATAGGAGGCCGGCACACTTGTATTTGCTTAAAGCCAAAGGTGTAAGCCAATGCCACGCTAGCCTGAAAACCAAGGAAGCCTTTTGGCCCAAGAGAGTGTAGTGCGTCAGTTTCCTAGCTCTTCTGGACATGAGGTCTCACGCCTCCATTGCGGTGGGAGCTGTGATGGGACTTGTGGCAGTGTCTCTGGCTTCCCCAGAATTACTTTCTGCAGGCTGCTTGGCAGGTCCTGGCATTTCTTGAAAGCCAAGAACACGTCCGTGTCCAGTTTTGTCCCCGGCTCCTGCCTGTCTGCGCCGTCTGCGACAGCCTTTTTTCTCCTCTACGGAGGAGGCAAGCAGTAGCCTGGCTGGGCTTAGTGGATGGGATGTGACAGGGGCAGCGGCTGAAGCAGGACTTGAATCAGGAGCTCAGCTAAGCGCTGGCCCTTGTTCTGTAGTCCCCCAGGTCGTGCAGAGCTGCGCTGAGTTCATTGAGCAGCACGGCGTGGTGCAGGGGATCTACCGCCTGTCCGGCGTGGCGTCCAAGATCCAGAAGCTGCGGTAAGAGTGCTTCTTGACTGTATGTTGTCTTGCTTTGGAGTTGTTTTCCTCTTTCTCCAAGCCCTCTGTTTTTGTGTCCTTCTCTCCAGCCATGACTTTGAGTCGGAGCAGATTCCGGAGCTCACCGTCCGGGACATTCACAGCGTGAGCTCCCTGTGCAAGATGTACTTCAGGGAGCTGCCGAGACCTCTGCTGCCCGAGCAGCTGCATGGCAAGTTCTCGGTAAGCACAAGGCAATGGCCTTCATGTACCTCATCATGGCCTTTTCCATCCACACACACGCCTGCGCACCTTTTTTTGGTCTTTTTTCTGTTGAAGTTGGGGTTTTGATGGACATCCAGTGGGTGTCTCTGTACAACAAGCAGCTCATGCTTCCTGCACACCGGGTGCACCGTAACACCTGGTGTGTGCATCCTGCCATTGGAAATGTGGGAGATGGGAACAGCAGTGCCCTCTGCAGCTCTGAGGCCTTTTTTCTGTCAGCCCCATGCGCTTGACTCACATGATGTGTGTCTCAATCCCTTTCTGCTTTCTTCCAGGACGCTGTTTGTGCCGGTACAGATGAGGAGCGGTTGGTCAGAATGCAGGAGGTCATCCAGCAGCTGCCCGCGCCTCACTACAGGTCAGAAAACTGCTGCCTTCAGTCTGGGGAGCTCAGCCCTGCTGCATTTCAGAGGGCGATGATGCGAAGGCAGGGTTTGTCTCACGCTGGCAACGTGATGCCTGTGTGTGTTGAAGTGCTGGATGGCTGCGTGGGGTGAATGGATTGGGTCAGCTCCTGGGCACGGGGGCACGGCTGGTGCAGCTGATGGCTGCGGCTGTGCTGTGCTGGGGCTTGGTGCTGCAGTGTGGCACCTAGGAAAGCTTGATCTACTTGCTAGTAGCAAGAACAATGAGGTTTGTTTGGTGAATGTGAGCACGGTGTGCTCAGTGGTGCTGAAGGTTTGGCTCTTGCTTTCCAGGACGCTGGAATACCTGATGAGACACTTGGCTTGTCTCGCTGCGAGCTGCTCCGTCACAAACATGCCCGCTAAGAACTTAGCGATTGTGTGGGCTCCCAGCCTCTTCAGGTAAACTTCTTTTTCCGTCTCAGCACAAGGCTTAGATCTGTTCTCCCCACGGGCACACTTTGGAGAGGAGGACAATTTGTGCTCTCTCGTTTAGACGGGGCTGGTGTGTCCTTGATCAGCCGGGAGAATGTCTTCAGTGGCATCAGTGCTTGCCCACTGCGGAAGTCTCCAGAGCCCAATTGGACAGCCTTTGGCTGCCCAAATGCCCAAACGTGGGGAAACGATCTCGGGTCAATGACTTCTCCAATCTGTCTTTTCTACAGATCCCAGCAGAACGAGGCTGCCTGCGCCAGCGGAAGAGCTGCCTGCGTGGAACTGCAGAGGCAGTCGGATGTGGTAGAGTTCATCATCAACCACACCGACGTCCTCTTCTGCTCCAGCTCCACATCAGGCGTCGGAGATGGAGCAGGTGAGCGTCTTCCTGCATGAGCTTTGTCTTGATGAGACACCTTGATCAAATGCAGGCCTTCTCCAGGATTGTTGAGATACGCTTTTGCTATGGAGGGGCCAGCAGATTTGTGGGCTTAGATGAGAATATGGCAACCTGTGGCTGGATGCGGACAATGTCCAAGCCTAAAGTTGAGCATGAGAAAACCGTCCCTGTCATGGTGATGTTTTGCATGCAGGTGAAGCTTGATGAAAGGGTTTTGACCTCCTCTTTTTCCAGTGGTTCGGATAAGCAAGGCTGAGAGATGTGCGGCACCTCCCCCAGAACTGTGATGGCTGTGCCGCTGCTTTCTGATCCTCCCTCTTAGCTGTGGTCTTCCCTTCCAGGGCGCAGTTCTCCATCAGGGCCCAAGTCTGTGCGGGTGTCTTCTCCTGCCACCAAGCTGCTCACCGTGGAGGAGGCACAGGCACAGAGGGGAGGCCACAGCAGCTCTCCCGCTGTGACAGAGATCAGGGACATGGACGTGGAAGAAGGCCCCGCAGCTGCGCGAGGGAATTTCCACACAATCATCCACTTTCCATCTGAAAGGTAAAGAGGACTTTCTTTTCCAGCAGCTTCCTATCAGACTTGGTTGTTTGGGCTTTTGTGGGTTTTTCTCCACTATTGCTAGTGCCAAAACTTGCACAAGCTACGTGACGCTAATGGGGTGTGTGGTGGTGTACTGAATGTCCCCTCCCTTTAAACTCTGAGGTTCAACTAACAGGCAGTTGCCCGACGGGCTCAGTTTAGCCACCAGAGGGGGCCTATTGCTAATGTACTTGTCAGAGATGCTTTTGAACTTTTTCTCTGGCTGCACGGTTCCTCAGAAGGGAGTTACACCTCCAGCTCAATCGAAGCGCTCCTTTCGATGCTGTCCTGGACAGCTGTGCAGCCTCTGCTCGCATGCTCTGCATCTGGGTTGACATGGCTGAGGGGAATGTAGCCAGCAAGACTCCAGGACTGAGCTCTAGGAATGGAACCGTCCTCAACCGTGTGAATCAGAGCAAGCTTCTAAGTTGTGTTTCAGCAGGAACCAGGCAGTGCTAGGAACAAGCAAGTGTTGGCAAGAGCTCAGGGCAGCTCTTCCCTCACCCTGCACCATGCACGACTCACACCGCTCCCTCTTTTCTCCCTCCAGACCAAGTCCACCCAGCAGGGTGAAGGAATCCCCAGCATGCAGTTGGTGTTCCTGTTTCAAGCCCAGAAAACCATCCTCTGTGGCCAAACGCCAACTGCAGCGCGATGCCAGGGAGCCCTCGGAAACAGAGGTGGTGGTCCTGGCAGGTAAGGGTGCACATCCAGCTGTCAAAACCCTGCTTGTCAGCGCCATGGAATTCATGCTTGGAGTCCACACAAAAGAGAAAGACAAACAACAAAAGCGCAACAGTTCCTTTCGAGACAGTGCTCCTACTGTTGCCACTGCATAACAAATCTCAAGAACCACTCTCATCATTCAGCTTGTGCAAGTTTGCCACTAACTGTTTGCCTGTGTATCTACTCCTTCCTAGGTGAACCGAGCCCTCGTCCACGCAGAAGAGCCAGAGCGTATAGCGATGGCTCACTGTGTGCTTCCGCGTATGGAGAGCTGCTAGAAAGCACAAATCGCTGCGACTCGGATGACAGCCTTCCGTATAACATCAGTGAGGGAATGAAAGTGACCATCCAAGTGGAAGCCCTCATCTCTCCCAGCGGTGCAGAAGACGCTGACCTGAGCCTGCCAGAAACAACAGTCACCGAGCTGGACTGTGACGGGGCACCATTGCAGTGCAGCCCAGCCCAAGCACAGCCCGAGTGCCCCGACAGCAGCAGCTCCATGCAGGAGCAGGTCAGCGTCAGCCAGGAGGAGCCGAGCTTGGTGGAGGGGGACGTAGAATCAGAGCTCCAGTCCCAGGCACCGGGCAGCAGCACGAGCTCTGAGCACCTCTCTCCTTCACCAGAGAGGATGAGTCCCATGTGTACACCGGACCTCTCAGCAATAGACCCTCCTGGCTGTTAAGGAATAAAAGCACGCTGGTGCTGGATCAACGCCTTGACCGCCTTCTGAGTCTTCATTCCCAGGGATTGGGATGGATGCAAGCAAGAGCAAGGCAGCTCATGTTGCAAGGCTATGGCTGTGGGCTGTGCGTGCAGCAGAGCTGCGGGTTTGTTCCCATTTTGTCTGGCTGTGGGATGCCTGCAGCGAGAGCTGTGCTCCCGTAGTATATGGTAGCAAAGAATCTCCAGCATCCGGGATGCTGCTCATGATCATGCCCAGCTTGCTGGCTGTGGCTTTGTGATGCTTTTGAGTGAGGGCTTTTGGATGCTCCTGGATGCCTCGGCTGGTCCCCGCCAGCTCTCTCCTCTCTCCCGCCGTGTCCCTTCCTGGCTCCCAGCTACGAGCTGGCCCTGCAGAGCATCTGCAGCCCTGTCAGCATCAGCATCCAGCAGCGGCAGGAGGAGCTCCCCGTGAGCAGCATCTGCCCGTCCCTCCCCCGGGCTCTCATTGGTCAGCGGCAGCTGTGTCCGTCCCCCTGCGTCTCATAGGTCAGCAGCAGCTCCGTCCCTCCCCCGGCGTCTCATTGGTCAGCGGCAGCTCTGTCCCTCCCCCGGCGTCTCATTGCTCAGCGGCAGCTCCGCCGGCTCCCATTGGCTGAGCCGCCGTGCGCGGGAGCGGCCGTTGGGAGCCGGCAGTGTCAGGCGCGGCTCTCGTCAGCGAAGCTCCGCTCCGGCAGCCCGGGCCGCCCCGCAGGAGAGCGCGGCGTCAGCCGGAGCTGTCCGGGCAGCACCGAGCCGGAAGCCGCGGCACAACGGGAGCGAGTGCTGAGGACAGCTCTGCCGGAGGTGTGCGGGAGAACGGGAGCGGGATTGGGAGAGGAGCCCTGCGCGGCCCCCCAAGCACACTGCCCTCCCCTCCCCCGTGGAACTCCCGTGGGGTTGGGCTGTGGGATGTGGCTGGGGGATGGGTGGTGGGATTGGGACGGATGGAGGCCTCAGGTCCCCCAGTGCTACAGTGCTGCTGGCAGCATCTGAACCGTGCCCCCCCACCCCCAACCCCTCCAGCGCTGCTCCCGGTCCCCCAGACCCCCTGCAGCCCCCCAGAACCGGGGCTAAGGTGAGCTGTGGCTACTGGGAGCTGCGGGGAGGCTATAGGGGGATATAGGGCTACTGTAGGAGGCTCTGCAGGGACTGTAAAGGTGTATGGGTCTATAAGGAGCTGAGGTGTACTCTTGGGGGTTTCTGGGGTTGTGGTGAGCCATCGGAGGATTTGGGGCTATAGGTGGCTGTGGGGAGGTTCTGGGCGGGGGGGTATATCGTCAGGCTGCCCAGGGAGGTTGTGGATTGTCCTTCTCTGGAGGTACTCCAAACCCAGCTGGATGCCTACAGTACAGCCTGTTGTATGGAGCCTGTTTTGCGGGGGGAGGGGTTGGACTCAGTGATCTCTAGAGGTCCCTTGCAGCCCCTACAGTTCTGTGATTCTGTGATTGTAACCGTTGCTTCTTGCAGCAGTAGAGTGTTTCAGAAGAGAGAAAAACATGGCGGCGGTGAACTGGCTTTCTGTGGATGGTAAAGCTGTGCTGAGAACTGGGCTGACTATTGCAGCTGAAAAAGCGTGCCGAGTGTGCAGACGCAGAGGATTAACTTTTCCGTGTAGGTTGAGCTTGTCTAAGGTAGGTGTCCTTGCTAGGTGAGCTTCTGCTTTAAAGCATCAAGTTGTAATTTTAAAAGTAAGGTTGCCAGTTCTTTTTTTCCCCAAGTGATTTTTTAGCCGGGAGAGATTGGAGATTCTGTTTGGTGATGGAGGACGGAGAGAGGAAAAGCAAGTAAAAGGCATGCTGTGCATAGCCACCACATGCCGTGGGCACCGTTGTCATCCTGCACAAAGGAGGAGCAGCTCAGCAAGCTTGGCCTGAGCCGTGGGAGGGAGCATAGAGACATTTGGACCAACCGGCAACGAGTTAGTTGTGCAGGTTGGTTGTTTTCTGCTGTTTGTCCCACATCCTGTTGCTCAGTGGTAGATCTGTTCCTTCCCCCGTGGGACCCCCGTGGGGTTGGGCTTTGGGCTGTGGGACTGGGATGAGGGGTGTGGGATGGGCCGTGGGTTTGGGACGGATCGAGGCCTCGGGTCCCCCAGTGCCACAGTGCTGCTGGCAGCATGTGGTCCGTGCCCTCCCTCCTGCCCCCAACCCCTCCAGCCCTGCTCCCTGTGCCCCCCGGATTCCCGGCAGCCCCCCAGAACCAGGGCTAAGGAGGGCGTGGGAGTCAAAAGGACATGGACAACCTTTTTTTCAGTGGTCTGTGCGGCCAGGAGAGGGGGGAAATGGCCCTAAACTGGAGTACAGGAAGTTCTGCACTGAGGTGAGCAGTAACTTGTTCACAGTGAGGTGACGGAGCACTGGAACATGCTGCCCAGGGAGGCTGTGGATTCTCCTTCTCTGGAGATACTCCAGACCCAGCTGGATGCCCACCTGTGCAGCCTGCTGTATGGAACCTGTTGAGCAGAGGGGGGAGTTGGACTCGGTGATCTCTAGGGATCTCTTCCGGCCCCTACAGTTCTGTGATTCTGTGACTGTAATCGTTGCTTCTTGCAGCAGTAGAGTGTTTCAGAAGAGAGAAAAAATGGCGGCCCTGAACTGGCTTTCTGTGGTTGGTAAAGCTGTGCTGAGATCTGGGCTGACTATTGCAGCGTAAAATGCGTGCCAAGTCTGCAGACACAGAGGAATAACTTTTCCATGTAGGTTGAGCTTGTCTAAGGTAGGTGTCCTTGGTACACTGCTGGACGCAATAGGGAGGAATATGGAGCTGTAGAGGATTGTTGGGGGGGGGGGGCTGTAGGCATGGAGTTCTAGATCTATATCTATATATGTGTGTGTTCTGGGCTGCATAAAAATAGGGGTGGCCAGCAGGGAGAGGGAGATGATTGTCCCCCTCTGCTCAGCTCTTGGGTGTCGTGAGGTCCCATCTGGAGTAGTGTTTCCGGCCGTGGGGCCCCCAGCACAGGAAGGACGTGGAGCTCTTGGAGTGGGTCCAGAGGAGGACTATGAAGATGGTCAGAGGGCTGGAGCCACTCTCCTATGAGGAAACGCTGAAGGAACGGGTCTCGTTTAGCTTGGAGAAGAGAAGGCTCTGGGGAGAGCTCATTGTGGCCTTTCGGTACTTGAAGGGAGCGTATAAACAGGAGGGGGACCAGCTGTTTATGAGGGTGCATGACGATAGGACAAGGGGGAATGGTTTTCAAGTGAGACGGGAGGTTTAGGTTAGATAGTAGGAGGAAGTTTTTCCCCGAGAGGGTGGTGACAGACTGGAAGAGTGCAATCCTGTGCACGCTTAGGTGTGTTTTGCTTTGTAGTGATTTCCCAATCAATACTCATGTGGTCTCTTAGTTAGGCTGGGAATGAAGGGGATCACTGTGAAGCTGTTTGCTTTCCCTGCTGCGTGCTGTGGGGTTGTGCTGGCGGCGGTGCGGTTGCTTTGCTTTTCCTTGGGAGGGTGGGAAGGAGCTTAGCAGGCCCAGTTCTTCTCAAACGATTCTGATCCTCCAGTGTCAGTACTGCAGGGAGTGCACGACCTAAAGGACTTCTGGCTTGTGATGAATTTGTACCTCTGCAGCTTCTAATATTTTGGATTGTGTGTTCTAGTGCAGGCAATTCCAGGGACATGATTTATCATCACCATAGCTAACACTGCGTGGGAAATCTTGGTGTGCTTTGACTTGCCAGTGCTTTCCACTGTCTCCACTTGCCTGGAGCGTCCTTGAAATGTATGCCTAATGTGGAAATCTTTTCCTCTTTCCTAGCTTTTGTGGTACAAAGAAGCACGGCAAGGTGATGGAACAGCTTGTCCTAGATGCCATGGCTAAGCAGTTGGAGAAGAAGAAGATCATCAGGAATAGTCAGCATGGATTTAGCAAGGGGAAAGTGTGCTTGAGCAACCTCCTAGGCTTCTGTGAGGCATCAGCAGCTATATGGATGGCGGGAGAGCAATGGATGTAGTCTACTTTGACTTCAGCACTGCTTTTGATGCAGTCTCCCACGACATCCTGGTAATGAAGCTGAGCAAGTGTGGGATAGATGAGTGGACGGTGAGGTGGGCTGCGAGCTGGCTGAGTGGCCGAGCTCAGAGGGTGGTGATGGGCGTTGCAGAGTGCGGTTGGAGAGCTGTGAGTGGCGGTGAACGTTGGGGGTGGGTGCTGGCTCTGGTCTCGTTCAATATCTTGGTCAACGGCCTTGAGGAGGGGATAGTGTCCACCCTCAGTAAGTATGCCTCTGAGACAAAGCTGGGAGGAGCAGCTGGCACACCGGAAGGCTGTGCTGCCGTTCAGCAAGAGCTGGACAGGCTGGAGAGCCAGGCAGTAGCAAAGCAGGTGAGGTGTAACAAGAGCAAGTGTAGAGTCTTGCACCTGGGAAGGAATAACCGCAAGTATCAGTAGAGGCTGGGATGTGAGCTGCTGGAGAGGAGCTCTGCGGAGAAGGACCTGGGGGTCCTGGTGGGTGACAGGTTGGCCATGAGCCAGCAGTGTGCCCTGGTGGCCAAGAAGGCCGGTGGGATGGTGGGACGCATGAAAAGGAGCGTGGCCAGCAGGGCGAGGGAGGTGATCCTCCCCCTCTGCTGTGCCCTGATCAGGCCTCAGCTGGAGTACTGCATCCAGGTCTGGGCTCCTTGGTACAAAACAGACGGGGATCTCCTGGAGAGAGTCCAGCAGAAGGCCACAAAGATGATCGAGGGCCTGGAGCATCTCCCCAGTGTGGAAAGTCTGTGTGACCTGGGTCTGTTCAGCCTTGCGGAAAGAAGACTGAGAGGGGATCTTAATAATGTTTCTAAGTATTGGAAGCGTGGGAGTCAAAAGGACATGGCCAGCCTTTTTTCAGTGGTCTGTGGGGTCAGGAGAGGGGGGAAATGGCCCTAAACTGGAGTACAGGAAGTTCTGCACCGACGTGAGAAGGAACTTGTTCACAGTGAGCTGACGGAGCACTGGAACAGGCTGCCCAGGGAGGCTGTGGATTCTCCTTCCCTGGAGATACTCCAGACCAAGCTGGATGCCTACCTGTGCAGCCTGCTGTACGGAACCTGTTGAGCAGAGGGGGGAGTTGGACTCGATGATCTCTAGGGATCCCTTCCAGCCTTTCCAGTTCTGTGATTCTGTGATTGTAACCGTTGCTTCTTGCAGAAGTGCAGTGTTTCAGAAGAGAGAAAAACAAACATGGCGGCCATGAGCTGGCTTTCTGTGGTTGGTAAAGCTGTGCTGAGATCTGGGCTGACTATTGCAGCTGAAAATGCATGCCAAGTCTGCAGACACAGAGGAATAACTTTTCCCTGCAGGTGGAGCTTGTCTAAGGTAAGTCCTTGCTAGGTGAGCTTCTGCTTTAAAGCATCAAGTTGTATAAAGAAGGTAATTTTAAAAGCAAGGTTGCCAGTTCTTTTTTTAACCAAGTGATATTTTAGCAAGGAGAGATTTGAGGTGCTGTTTGGTAATGGAAGATGGAGAGAGGAAAAGCTGTGCATAGCCAGCGCATCCCATCTGCACCGTTGTTCCCATGCACAAAGGAGAGGAGCACCTCAGCAAGCATGGCCTGGGCCGTGGAAGGGAGCATACAAACATCTGGACCAACCCGAAAGGAGTTAGTTCTGAAGGTTGGTTGCCTTCTGCTGTTTGTCCCACATCCTGTTGCTCAGTGGTAGGTTTGTTCACGGTCAGTGCTAACAGGAATGTCCCAGAGCATTGTGGTTTCAGCTGTCGCAACGCTTTGATCCCTTGCTTGCTGGGCTGGGGCGTTTGAGGAATGATGCATGTGCTGATGTGCAGCCAGGCACTAGGGATGAGTCTGCTTAGCAAGGTATGTGTGGTAGGTCTGAGGCCTGGGGACCAGGCCAGGTGGAATCCAGTGTGCTTTGCTGTTGTTCTCAGTGCTTGTTTTTGCTCAGGAGGGCAGGTGGTGAACCTCATGAAGCAATGCCTGCAGACGGGGTTTGCGGAGCAAGAGGTCCTGCAGGCCTTGTGTGACAGCCATGGAGCTGTAGTGAGGCTGCGTCAGTGTAAAACAGCAGAAATCCCCGGAGGTGTGAAGGTGAGCTGTGGGCTCCAGTAGTGCAGGAGGGGATGTACGTGCTCAGGGTTCGGCTGCTTCTGTGTGTGTTTTAAGTGAGTGTGATCCCACTGCTTGGTCCGTTTGAGTGTATGGAACAAGTGTGCCATCCTTTGTGCTGGAGTCGTGTGAAAGGAGTCCTATGGCTTTGAGAGCTGACTTGAAGCCAGTGGGCATCACTGAAGGAGTAGGGGTAGGGGATGAGGCAAGGGAAGTTGGGGTAAGGGGATGAGGCGTAGGAACAGAAACCTCTTTGGCCGATATGAAGTGCTGCCATTCTCTTTTTGGATTAAGAATCTCCGTGTGTTTTTTAATGAAGAACAAACTCACTGTTCAGTTGTGAATGAATTCATTCAGGCCTGTTAGTCGGTGTCATTCTCTCCATGGAGCTGCAATTGAAAGGGATGCTTCTGGTGTGATGTGCGGCCCCCTCCCGCGTTCTCAGAAGAACCAAGTTGGCAAGGCCTGGCTCCGGGTTGGTGAGCTGTGCCCAAGGTGAGAGAGTTGACTCTTGTGGGCTTTGAGACATTTCTTCCAGTTGCACGCTGTGTTATTTCCGTTGTGTTGACCTCTTGAGCTCCAGCCCCAAGTGAGGATCCGAGCAGTAGTGCAGAAGGGACGGTTTAGACTGGAAGTGCAACGCAAAGGGCGGGAGCTAGCAGGAGCAGGGAAGTGATCATCCCCCTGTACTCAGCACTGGTGAGTCCTCACCTGGAGTCCTTGCAGCACCTTCGCGGCAACCTTGATTTCTCCATCGTTCTCTGAGCTTTGTGCCACGAGAGCTCTGCAGCTTCTACCTGTGACGTGAGAGCATATGGAAGGCCCTGCAAGAAGTCTGGGTAGGTGATGGCGGTGTCTCTTCCTTTCCCCACAGGTGCTGGACATAGCCGGGAACGGGACTGGGGGATATGCCAGCAGTGGGTTCCTACCTCAGCAGAACGGAAGGGCTGTTCTGATGGTTGTATTGAACTGGAGTGAATCTGACGCTGATGAGAGAGATGAGGGGTGTGTGGAAAAAAAGGAGTGTGCTGCATTTTGTGGTGCAAGATGTTCTGGGAACTGCTGCTAGCAATGCCCAGCAGGCTTCCTTTTGCTGGGGAGAGGTTTAGCAAGGATTTTTTTATATGAAAAGAGTTCATCCTATATTTCCTTTCCATTGACCTTTCGTCGTACTGCTTGAGAAATTACTATTTCTTGCTGTAGAGAATACGCATGCACCCTGCACTTGTATCTGCACAAAGAATCTTCTAAACATCACTGTCCGTGTTTCTTTTTGGCACTGGGATGGAGCTGTGTGGAACACAGAATTCATCCAAACACACTTGGATGAATCTTCAGTCGGGTGCAGGGACGCGTAATGCTCATCTTAGATGTCACGCTGACAGCAGCAGTAGAGAGGCAAATTTCATAGGGTTGCATGCTTTTTATTTTTTTCCTTTTGTTTCAGTGATAACCATGGAAGCACGGAAGCGTTACCCAGACAGAGTGAGCATTTGTCACCTGGGCTTTCTACAGATGCCATAGGCAGTGGAAGTCAGCATCGCAAGCATCCGTGAGAGCCCTGCAAAAGACTGGTGAGAGTTACCCTGGCGGCCTCCTTTGGAAATCTCAGGTCTCTGTAAGCTCTCAAGCTGTGTCGTAAGTCCTCCCGTGGTGCTGACTCAGCTCTCCCTGTCTTTGGTGTAGGAGAGCTGGTCTTGAACTCCTTCCTGTTTCCTGCCTATCATCTGCTCCCTGCTTTGCCCATGGCCCAGTTAGCCTTTTATTCCTCGCCCCCAGATTTGCACGTGTGGATGAGAGCATCTGCTTATGTACGTTTCTTTTCCAGCTGTGGCGTCAGGCTGAGCGACAGCTCCCAGCCGAGCTTGTGGTTAGCGAGACACGGAGTAGGTGGAGATGGAGTTCTCTGTGTCACTAAAGCATGAGCTTGATGGCTGCCGTGAGCCAAAGCAAGAGAGTTTGTGTGTTTGACACACCGCTGAGCGGGTAGAGCAGGGCAAGGGGGCTGATTTGGACGTGCTGCTTTCCCAATACGGTGCTGTTTGCGTGGCAGTGCTTCTGGCGTTGCAAATTGTGTCAGATGTCAATGAATTCCTTGGAATCTGTTGAGTTGACTTGTGCAGGTTTCATTGTGGAGCTGAACCCTTCCTGGCCGCTTGTGTGCATAGCCATGGCCTTTGCTTCTTTCTTGCCTTTTTTTCTTGGTTGCGTTTGGCACTGTGCAAGCCGTGAATTGCCAGGGAAGAGCTGGAAGTGCTCTGGAGTTGTGGGGGACAAAGTGCCAAGAAGCAGTGTGCAGCTTCAAAGCCCCAAAGTTTGGAGAGATGAGAGATGCGCTGCCTGGTGCAGGACATGATGCGCTCTGCAAGGCGCTTTCCATGAAGACCTCAGCGCTCAAACTGCATCCAAAGCAACCCAATGCCCCGTGCTTGTTGTACCCGGAGGTATCGGTGCCAGGAGTTGCTGCTGTGTTTGCAGTGCCCTTGTGTCAGCAGGGTGATGTTCATGGCGTGCGATGCCCTCAGTCACTGAAAGCGTCCTTGCAAATGTTCCTAGCGAGGGCCATGTTTCATTGACAGCATAGGTTGTCTTCTGGAAAATGAAAGAGTGGGCTTGTGTACCTTTAGATCATTTTAATTTCCCCCTGACCCCAGCGCACTTCATGTTTCCCTCCCATCCCACTTTCCAGTGAGATGGGGGAGAGAACTGTGGGGGAGCAAAGGGAAGGTAGAACTCATGTGTTGAGAGAAATCTCTTTTTGAAGGTAGAGAAAAAAACAGAAGTAATGAATATCGATCTATCTATCTGTCTGTCTGTCTGTTTGTCTATATCTGTCTACCTCTATATGAATCTATATGAATGTATCTATCGAGTGATGTAGAAGCAGTGGCTCAGCACCTCCCAAGCAATGGCCAATCAGAAGAAGAAAGCAAGATGAACTCTCATCGTGTTGCAACCTCTTTCCACTTGATGTCATCTGGTATGCAGTATCCTTTTGGCCAGTTGACGTCAGCTGTCCTAATTCTGTTTCCTCCCAGCTTCTTGTGCCCTTTCCTGAGAACGGCCTTGGTGCTCTCTCTCTACAACACTGCTTATCAGAAGGAGTAAACATCAGAGTGTTACCAGCGTGGTTTTCCTTGTCAAAGCCAATCATAGCATCATAGCAGACCCCCTGAATAAAAATGCATCCCACTAAGACAGCCCCCCAGTGTCCACGCAGCGAGCCACATCGGGCTCCCGTGGAGCTGCAGACGGCGCATTTCCCTGGCAGCATTGGCCAGGGGTGCTGGGGAGGTTTTGGTGCTCAGCTTGGGCGTGGCGCTGCTTTGCCTGCTTTGTAGGTGTGTGAACAGAAGTGCTTTCCCCCCTTGTGTTCTGTCCCACGGCATTTGCCCCATGGTTGGTAGAAGAAAGAGCTGGTGGATTCAGCAGCAGTAGATTCTGTTGGTTTCCTTGGTTTATCCCAAGGCTGCTGTGAAGGGGAGCCTGGTTGGCGTAGCAGTGAGCAGCAGCTAACAGGCTGTGCAGAGGAGGGCTTTGCAGAAGGAGCAGGAGTGCCTGCGTCCATCTGTATCCTCGGATACGTTCTGGCGGTGAGGCACCAGCTGTCGCCACAGTGACTGAATGCAGACTTGGCCTGGGGCCGCCACGTGGTGCTTCCTAGCCCTACCCTCCTGTATATGCCTGGCAAAGCACAGCCACCCTGCACCCAGGGCAAGCGTTTGTCTTAGTGTCATGTTTCATGCTGTCTTGTGAAGCTCAGGCACTGGGGGCAGCTTCCCCCCAAAGAAAAGGAGGAGGAAATGAGGTCGTCATGGAAGCCAAAAGGCAAAAATGCGCTTGGGAAAGAAATTGGCAAAGCAGTCTGGTAGTAGTGCTGTGTTTCTCTTCCTTTATTTCCATCCAGGTGCAAGAGATGGCTGCTCTAAGCCGTCCTTGGGTGCAAAGAAGAACCCTAGTGTGGATTTGCCATAGGCCCAGCAAGAGGCTCTATAGGACCAAGCGCCGGGTCCTGCACTTTGGTCCCGCCAACCCCATGCCAGCTTCTCCAGGATTTGGCTGGGATGGAATTCCAACCACGCACTGATTTCTCGAACGCTGGGGTGCCCTTTTGGAATCCTGTGGTCTTGTGACGTGGTCTTGCCTCCCCACCTTGTCCGTCCATGGTGGAGCAGCCGGGTGGCCCTTAGTGATGTCATAAGCGGCTAGAATGAGGGGAGGAGCAGCGCGTGCTGCTTCCCTTCATTGGAGCGCTTGAGCTCGGCGTGAGTACGTGTCTTGTTGCACTTGTGCATCGACTGAGTCCGTTCGTCTTCATCCCGTCTTGCGCAGCGCCTTGTAGGTAAGCTGAGACGGTGTGGGATAGACGGGTGGGCAGTGAGGGCTTGAGAAGTGCTGGCTGGCGGAGCTCCTAGGATCATATTGCTTAGCCTGGACTGTCAGAAACCGTTTTCCCCCAAGCCATCCAGTCCAAAGCCATCCATCAAGGTGGCATTTGTCCCACGGTTTTTCCCTCGCCTTCCTTGCTAAATTGTGGAGGCTCACTGACCTGCTCTTTCTCCCTCCCCTCCCCACCCTCCACCTGCTCCCTTGGTGCAGCTTTTGCTCGCGGAAGATCAGAGCAAAGTGACAAGGAACGGCTGCGGGTTCGAGGATCTGCTTCTCCCTTGTTCTGATCTCTTGCCAGGTACGTGCCATGTTTTGTATTGCCACATGGTTCAGCAGCCCGTGTTTAGTCACACCGTGTGTAGTAACACAGCCTCGTCCAGCTTGGATGTGACACTGGAAAAAACGTGTGGGTATTCTCCACTTCCCCTCCAGCTCAGCCCTCGGCAGGGTGCTGTCTGTCTGTGCTGCTGGGAGCAGCTAGTGTGAAGGAAACAATCCCTTAGGCAAAGAGCCCTAGCCCCACTCTGTGCAGAGCTGCAGAACGTGAGCCAGGGGCACAAGCGTGCATGCTTTGGCTGTGTGAGTGTGCCCGACAGCTGTAGGGAGCCCAGCAGAGATGCAGGCAGAGGAAATGCATGGGCAAGGCTGCGGCCGGCGCTGGTGGTGAGGCTGCTGCTGGGAGCTGGGGGTTGGGGAGCAGCTCCAGCCCCAGCAGTGACACCTCTCCCTGGCCTGCTACTGCGCTCTCAGCGTGCTGCGGGCAAATGCATCTGCTGCTTTGTGCCAGAGTCCCCATCTGCTAGCAGAGGGACATCGACTTGGTCCAATGCTGCGTATTGCAACGGCTGTCCCGTTTGATTAGACTGCACAAAGTGGTTGTTTCTAGAAGTAGTTCTGAAGAAGTCTCTCCATCCAGTGCTGTGTGAACACAGGAAATGTGTTTCTTTTCTGTTGCAGCTTGTCGCACCTGCTGTGATGGGCATCGCGAGCAGCGAGATCAGCCGTGGGCCTGACCGGGCGTTGACGGAGGTACAGTGTGAAGCTCTGCTTGGTCTCTGTTCCCTGACTTGAGCCAGCAGAGTGAGCCACCGGTGTGCTCTCCTGCTTTTCAAGAGAGAGAGCATCCTTCCGGCTCTCTCGGTGTCTCTGAAGAGCTGCCTTAAAAGCTTCATTTCCTTGCTAGTGGCATCGAGATGGCACCCTGAAATCCTCCTTGTTTGTCCTCAGCTCCTCACCATGGCCTGTGCTCTCTGTTTCAGCCTGAGAACCAGGGGAAGCCCTTGCTGGTCCAGGAGGAGTTATCTCTTAATATTCCAGCTATTGCTGCTGGCCATGTTATTAAGAGATACATTGCCCAGGCCGCGGATGAGCTCTCCTTGGAGGTAAGCAGATAAAGAAGGCGTTCCTTGTTGTCATGGCCAGAAGAGTATACCGTGTGAATGCATCAGGAATATTCTCAGACACCTTCAGAATGCCTTGTGAGGCGAAGCCCAGAAGATGCAGGTCCAGACAGGACTTGCACTGGGTTGGATGCAGGGAGGAGTTCAGCCATGTCTAAAAGATGTTTTGATTTGGCATGCTTGCACTGTATTCTGTGTGGTGTGTAAGGCAGCGGCTCTTGTACCTCCAAGCCCAGCTTTCCCACAGGAAATGCCTGAAGAGCTGCCCCGGTGCAATTGCTCTCAAGCTGTGCGCTCTTTGGCAGTGCAGAAGAAGGGTGCCATTTCAGCTGTGCTTTCCTCCCAGCTGTGCTGACGCTGGGATTGATGTTGCCATCTCTTGCAGGTGGGAGACCTGGTGTGCATTACTGCTATGCCAGCAAAAGAGCTGAGCCCCTGGTGGAGAGGCAAGTGTGGCTTTCAGGTAGGCACGAGCTTCAGACTCGTGGGCGCAACTGCAGTCAAGTCAGGAACGTCAGCTTAGAGCTGCTCGTCCTGCACGGGGTGGCTTCTGGACGTCAACAGTTTCCCTGTGTCGCTGTCAGAGGACTTTCCCTTTGGCTCTGGGCTTGGGTAGGAAACTGTCTCCTCATTTGACTTAGAAGCAAGAGCCTCTTGTGCTCAATGCGCAGTCAGAAGTTGACCACCTCTGTCCTTTGTACAAGCACGGAGGACAGAGCCATCTTCTGCGGAACCAAGTATTGCTTTTGTAGGTCTTCTGGCTGCAAATGCTGGGCAAGGATTACTTTTGTGCAGGCCATTCTTCGTTGGTGCAACAGTTGAGGCCTGAGAAACGCTGCATCCAGTATTCCATCACTCTTTCTTTTCTTCTTACAGGTTGGGTTCTTCCCTGGTGAGTGCGTGGAGCTCATTAGTGGAAAACTTCCCGAGGCCCTCATCAACTCAGCGCCAAAGCCAGGTACGGATGTTACATGTGATGGCGCGGGGAAGTCAAATGGAGTCTTTTTCTGGGTGTGTTCTGTGTTGAATACCTCCTTTATCCATCCCACGTTCTCCTCTGTGTTGACGATCCTTCCTGCATCCCATGGGGCGTAGGGCTGCTGTTTTGTAGGCAGTGAGAATGAGAGCTTGGGCAAATGCTCGAATCCTTGTAGAATGCAGTGTTGGCAATGTTCTTGCCGCTTTGACGCGCTCTGTAGAATGTGTTTCCGCTCAGCCTGGTCGCACTGAGCCCAACCTGAAATGAACTGTTTTCTTCCTTTTGTTGTGCAGTGCCAAAGAAGCGTGGCAAGCTCCTCAGCTTCCTTCGTTCCTTCGTGAAGGCCCGCCCAAAGGAACCGAAGCAGCGGGAGATGGAGCTGGAGAAGGAGAAGGAAGGGGTGTTTGGCTGTGACCTGGGAGAGCATCTTCTCCACTCTGGCCGTGATGGTAAGGAACAGCCCATTCCTGAGAGCTTCCTCTCTCTGTTGGGCATGTAAAGATGAAAGAAAGGGAGATCATGTCTAGCAAGGGGCAGGTTGATAGCGGTGGAGAAGCGTGAGGTGGGAGTTATGGCTGCAAGGGAAGCTGAGGCTAATGCTCATAGGAGGCCGGCACACTTGTATTTGCTTAAAGCCAAAGGTGTAAGCCAATGCCACGCTAGCCTGAAAACCAAGGAAGCCTTTTGGCCCAAGAGAGTGTAGTGCGTCAGTTTCCTAGCTCTTCTGGACATGAGGTCTCACGCCTCCATTGCGGTGGGAGCTGTGATGGGACTTGTGGCAGTGTGTCTGGCTTCCCCAGAATTACTTTCTGCAGGCTGCTTGGCAGGTTGTGACATTTCTTGAAAGCCAAGAACACGTCCGTGTCCAGTTTTGTCCCCGGCTCCTGCCTGTCTGCGCCGTCTGCGACAGCCTTTTTTCTCCTCTACGGAGGAGGCAAGCAGTAGCCCGGCTGGGCTTAGTGGATGGCATGTGACAGGGGCAGCGGCTGAAGCAGGACTTGAATCAGGAGCTCAGCTAAGCGCTGGCCCTTGTTCTGTAGTCCCCCAGGTCGTGCAGAGCTGCGCTGAGTTCATTGAGCAGCACGGTGTGGTGCAGGGGATCTACCGCCTGTCCGGCGTGGCGTCCAAGATCCAGAAGCTGCGGTAAGAGTGCTTCTGGACTGTATGTTGTCTTGCTTTGGAGTTGTTTTCCTCTTTCTCCAAGCCCTCTGTTTTTGTGTCCTTCTCTCCAGCCATGACTTTGAGTCGGAGCAGATTCCGGAGCTCACCGTCCGGGACATTCACAGCGTGAGCTCCCTGTGCAAGATGTACTTCAGGGAGCTCCCGAGCCCTCTGCTGCCCGAGCAGCTGCATGGCAAGTTCTCGGTAAGCACAAGGCAATGGCCTTCATGTCCCTCTTCCCTGGGCCTCTTGGCGTGGCCTGTCACATACACACACGCCTGCGCACCTCATGGTCTTTTTTTCTGATTTTCTGTTAGCCCCATGAGGTAGACTCGCATGTCTCTGCTGCATTCTGCAGCATACTGATGCCACTTTTGGTGCTCATTTCTGGAGATGGTCATTTCCGTATTCACAAAGCTTGCGAGAATTCCCGTTCTTTTGCTATTCCCCAACTATTCCTGGAACGGGAATGGGATTAATAGCACAAGTTCCTGGGAGATGAATGCCCACTGCGAGGAGCTGAGGTGCACAATTAGTCAGGCTGTAAAGCGGCCCAGTGTTTGGACTGCTTGGCCTTGATGGCAGCAGCTGCGTGCCGCTGTGTTCCCCAGCTTTTCTGCCTGTTGGAAGGTATAAAATCCGCCTCGGTGCTGAGCAACAGCGTTCTGTCTTCATAGTTGCCGACCCTGCGGCAGGTATCTCTACTGTTCTGTGTCTAAATCCCTCTCTGCTTTCTTCCAGGATGCTGTTTGTGCCGGTACAGATGAGGAGCAGTTGGTCAGAATGCAGGAGGTCATCCAGCAGCTGCCCGCGCCTCACTACAGGTCAGAAAACTGCTGCCCTGAGTCTGGTGAGCTCAGCCCTTCTGCATTTCAGAGGGCGATGATGCGATGGCAGGCTTTGTCTCACGCTCGCAACATGATGCCTGTGTGT
Organism: Gallus gallus; assembly: GCF_016699485.2. Lineage (NCBI taxonomy): Eukaryota > Metazoa > Chordata > Aves > Galliformes > Phasianidae > Gallus > Gallus gallus. The sequence continues at coordinate 77,975,326 of NC_052572.1, forward strand.
GTGTTGAAGTGGTTGCTGGCTCCTTGGGGTTGATGGATTGGGTCAGTTCATTGGCACGGGGGCACAGCTGGTGCAGCTGATGGCTGCGTCTGTGCTGTGCTGGGGCTTGGTGCTGCAGTGTGGCACCTAGGAAAGCTTGATCTGCTTCCTATTCCGTGACAGTAGCAAGAACAAGCAGTGGCATTTCTTGAGGTTTGTTTTGTGAATTGCAGCACGGCGTGATCACTGGTGCTGAAGGTTTGGCTCTTGCTTTCCAGGACGCTGGAGTATCTGATGAGACACTTGGCTTGTCTCGCTGGGAGCTGCTCCGCAACAATGATGCCCGCTAAGAACTTAGCGATTGTGTGGGCTCCCAACCTCTTCAGGTAAACTTCTTTTTCCGTTTTAACACAAGGCTTAGATGTGCTCTCCCCACGGGCACAGTTTCTAGAGGAGGACAATTTGTGCTCTCTTGTTTTTGTCAAATGGGGCTGGTGTGTCCTTGATCATCCAGGAGAATTTCTTCAGTGGCATCAGTGCTTGCCCACTGCGGAAGTCTCCAGAGCCCAACTGGACAGCCTTTGGCTGCCCACATGCCCAAACGTGGGGAAACGATCTCGGATCAATGACTTCTCCAATCTGCCTTTTCTACAGATCCCAGCAGAACGAGGCTGCCTGCGCCAGCGGAAGAGCTGCCTGCGTGGAACTGCAGAGGCAGTCGGATGTGGTGGAGTTCATCATCAACCACACCGACGTCCTCTTCTGCTCCAGCTCCACGTCATGCATTGGAGATGGAGCAGGTGAGCGTCTTCCTGCATGAGCTTTGTCTTGATGAGACACCTTGATCAAATGCAGGCCTTCTCCAGGATTGTTGAGATACGCTTTTGCTATCGAGGGGCTATCGATGTGCGGCACCTCCCCCAGAAGTGTGATGGCTGTGCCGCTGCTTTCTGATCCTCCCTCTTAGCTGTGGTCTTCCCTTCCAGGGCGCAGTTCTCCATCAGGGCCCGAGTCTGTGCGGGTGTCTTCTCCTGCCACCAAGCTGCTTACTTTGGAGGAGGCACAGGCACAGAGGGGAGGCCACAGCAGCTCTCCCGCTGTGACAGAGAGCAGGGACGTGGACGTGGAAGAAGGCCCCGCAGCTGCGCGGGGGAAATTCCACACAGTCATCCACTTTCCGTCTGAAAGGTAAAGAGGACTTTCTTTTCCAGCAGCTTCCTATCAGACTTGGTTGGGTGGGCTTTTGTGGGTTTTTCTCCACTATTGCTAGTGCCAAAACTTGCAGAAGCTACGTGACGCTAATGGGGCGTGTGGTGTTGTACTGAATGTCCCCTCCCTTTGGACTCTGAGGTTCAACTGACACGCAGTTGCCCGACGGGCTCAGTTTAGCCACCAGAGAGGGCCTATTGCTAATGTACGTGTCAGAGATGCTTTTGAACTTTTTCTCTGGCTGCACGGTTCCTCAGAAGAGAGTTACACCTCCAGCTCAATCGAAGTCTTTCCTTCGATGCTGCCCTGGACAGCTGTGCAGCCTCTGCTCGCATGCTCTGCATCTGGGTTGACATGGCTGAGGGGAATGTAGCCAGCAAGACTCCAGGGCTGAGCTCTAGAAATGGAACCGTTGTCCACGGTGTGAATCAGAGCGAGCTTCTAAGTTGTGTTTCAGCAGGAAGCAGGCAGTGCTAGGAACAAGCAAGTGTTGGCAAGAGCTCAGGGCAGCTCTTCCCTCACCCTGCACCATGCACGACTCACACCGCTCCCTCTTTTCTCCCTCCAGACCAAGTCCACCCAGCAGGGGGAAGGAATCCGCAGCATGCAGTTGGTGTTCCTGCTTCAGGCCCAGAAAACCATCCTCTGTGGGCAAACGCCAACTGCAGCGCGATGCCAGGGAGCCCTCGGAAACAGAGGTGGTGGTCCTGGCAGGTAAGGGTGCACATCCAGCTGTCAAAACCCTGCTTGTCAGCGCCATGGAATTCATGCTTGGAGTCCACACAAAAGAGAAAGACAAACAACAAAAGCGCAACAGTTCCTTTCGAGACAGTGCTCCTTCTGTTGCTATTGTCCTGTTGGCTTTGTCCTGCTGCCACTGCATAACAAATCTCAAGAACCACTCTCATCATTCAGCTTGTGCAAGTTTGCCACTAACTGTTTGCCTGTGTATCTACTCCTTCCTAGGTGAACCGAGCCCTCGTCCACGCAGAAGAGCCAGAGCGTATAGCGATGGTTCACTGTGTGCTTATATCAATGCAGAGCTGCTAGGAAGCATGAATCGCTGCAGCTCGGATGACAGCCTGCCATATAACATCAGTGAGGGAATGAAAGTGACCATCCAAGTGGAAGCCCTCATCTCTCCCGGCTGTGCAGAAGACACTGACCTGAGCCTGCCAGAAACAGCGGTCACCGAGCTGGACTGTGACGGGGCACCACTGCAGTGCAGCCCAGCCCAAGCACAGCCCGAGTGCCCCGACAGCAGCAGCTCCATGCAGGAGCAGGTCAGCGTCAGCCAGGAGGAGCCGAGCCTGGTGGAGGGGGACGTAGAATCAGAGCTCCAGTCCCAGGCACCGGGCAGCAGCACGAGCTCTGAGCGCCTCTCTCCTTCACCAGAGACAATGAGTCCCATGTGTACACCGGACCTCTCACCAAAAGGCCCTCCTGGCTATTAGGGAATAAAAGCACGCTGGTGCTGGATCAACGCCTTGACTGCCTTCTGAGTCTTCATTCCCAGGGATTGGGATGGATGCAAGCAAGAGCAAGGCAGCTCATCTTGCAAGGCTATGGCTGTGTGCTGTGCGTGCAGCAGCGCTCCGGGTTTGTTCCCATTTTGTCTGGCTGTGGGATGCCTGCAGCGAGAGCTGTGCTCCCATAGTGTTTGGTAGCAAAGAATCTCCAGCATCCGGGATGCTGCTGATGATCATGCCCAGCTTCCGTGCTATGGCTGTGGCTTTGTGATGCTTTTGACTGAGGGATGCCTCGGCTGGTCCCCGCCAGCTCTCTCCTCTCTCCCGCCGTGTCCATTCCTGGCTCCCAGCTACGAGCTGGCCCTGCAGAGCATCTGCAGCCCTGTCAGCATCAGCATCCAGCAGCGGCAGGAGGAGCTCCCCGTGAGCAGCATCTGCCCGTCCCTCCCCCGGTGTCTCATTGGTCAGCGGCAGCTCTGTCCCTCCCCCGGGCTCTCATTGGTCAGCGGCATCTCTGTGCGTCCCCCGGCGTCTCATTGGTCAGCGGCAGCTCTGTCCCTCCCCCGGGCTCTCCTTGCTCATCGGCAGCTCTGTCCCTCCCCCGGGCTTTCATTGGTCAGCGGCAGCTCTGTCCCTCCCCCGGCGTCTCATTGGTCAGCGGCAGCTCTGTCCCTCCCCCGGCGTCTCATTGCTCAGCGGCAGCTCCGCCCGCTCCCATTGGCTGAGCCGCCGTGCGCGGGAGCGGCCGTTGGGAGCCGGCAGTGTCAGGCGCGGCTCTCGTCAGCGAAGCGCCGTTCCGGCAGCCCGGGCCGCCCCGCAGGAGAGCGCGGCGTCAGCCGGAGCTGTCCGGGCAGCACCGAGCCGGAAGCCGCGGCACAACGGGAGCGAGTGCTGAGGACAGCTCTGCCGGAGGTGTGCGGGAGAACGGGAGCGGGAGAGGGAGAGGAGCCCTGCGCGGCCCCCCAAGCACACTGCCCTCCCCTCCCCCGTGGAACTCCCGTGGGGTTGGGCTGTGGGGTTGGGATGAGGGCTGTGGGATGTGTGTGGGGGATGGGTGTTGGGATTGGGACGGATGGAGGCCGTAGGTCCCCCAGTGCTACAGTGCTGCTGCAAGCATCTGAACCGTGCCCCCCCACCCCCAACCCCTCCAGCGCTGCTCCCGGTGCCCCCAGACCACCTGCAGCTCCCCGGAACCGGGGCTAAGGTGGGCCTGTGGCTACTGGGAGCTGCGGGGAGGCTATAAGGGGATCTGGGGCTACTGTAGGAGGCTCTGCATGGACTGTAAAGGCTTATGGGTCTATAAGGAGCTGAGGTGTACTTTTGGGGGGTTTCTGGGGTTGTGGTGAGCCATCGGAGGATTTGTGGCTATAGGTGGCTGTGGGGACGTTATGGGCGGGGGGGTATATAGTCAGGCTGCCCAGGGAGGTTGTGGATTGTTTTTCTCTGGAGATACTCCAAACCCAGCTGGATGCCTACAGTACAGCCAGCTGTATGGAGCCTGTTTTGCGGGGGGAGGGGTTGGACTCAGTGATCTCTAGGGATCCCTTCCAGCCTTTCCAGTTCTGTGATTCTGTGATTGTAACCGTTGCTTCTTGCAGCAGTAGAGTGTTTCAGAAGAGAGAAAAAGATGGTGGCGGTGAACTGGCTTTCTGTGGATGGTAAAGCTGTGCTGAGAACTGGGCTGACTATTGCAGCTGAAAAAGCGTGCCGAGTGTGCAGACGCAGAGGAATAACTTTTCCGTGTAGGTTGAGCTTGTGTAAGGTAGGTGTCCTTGCTAGGTGAGCTTCTGCTTTAAAGCATCAAGTTGTAATTTTAAAAGTAAGGTTGCCAGTTCTTTTTTTACCCTAAGTGATTTTTTAGCAAGGAGAGATTGGAGGTTCTGTTTGGTGGTGGAAGACGGAGAGAGGAAAAGCAAGTAGAAGGGCATGCTGTGCATAGCCACCACATGCCATGGGCACCGTTGTCATCCTGCACAAAGGAGGAGCAGCTCAGCAAGCTTGGCCTGGGCCGTGGGAGGGAGCATGCAGACATCTGGACCAACCGGCAATGAGTTAGTTCTGCAGGTTGTCTGTTTTCTGCTGTTTGTCCCACGTCCTGTTGCTCAGTGGTAGATCTGTTCCTTCCCCCGTGGAACCCCCGTGGGGTTGGGCTGTGGGCTGTGGGACTGGGATGAGGGGTGTGGGATGGGCCGTGGGTTTGGGACGGATCGAGGCCTCGGGTCCCCCAGCGCCACAGTGCTGCTGGCAGCATGCGGGCCGTGCCCCCCCTCCCGCCCCCAACCCCTCCAGCCCTGCTCCCTATGCCCCCCGGACTCCCGGCAGCCCCCCAGAACCAGGGCTAAGGAGGGCGTGGGAGTCAAAAGGACATGGGCAACCTTTTTTTCAGTGGTCTGTGGGGCCAGGAGAGGGGGGAAATGGCCCTAAACTGGAGTACAGGAAGTTCTGCACCTGACGGTGAGCAGTAACTTGTTCACAGCGAGGTGACGGAGCACTGGAACAGGCTGCCTAGGGAGGCTGTGGATTCTCCTTCCCTGGAGATACTCCAGACCCAGCTGGATGCCCACCTGTGCAGCCTGCTGTACGGAACCTGTTGAGCAGAGGGGGGAGTTGGACTCGATGATCTCTAGGGATCCCTTCCGGCCCCTACAGTTCTGTGATTCTGTGATTGTAATCGTTGCTTCTTGCAGCAGTAGAGTGTTTCAGAAGAGAGAAAATCATGGCGGCCATGAGCTGGCTTTCTGTGGTTGGTAAAGCTGTGCTGAGATCTGGGCTGACTATTGCAGCTGAAAATGCGTGCCAAGTCTGCAGACACAGAGGAATAACTTTTCCATGTAGGTTGAGCTTGTCTAAGGTAGGTGTCCTTGGTACACTGCTGGACGCAATAGGGAGGAATATGGAGCTGTAGAGGATTGTGGGGGCGGGGGGCTGTAGGCATGGAGTTCTAGATCTATATCTATATATGTGTGTGTTCTGGGCTGCATAAAAATAGGGGTGGCCAGCAGGGAGAGGGAGGTGATTGTCCCCCTCTGCTCAGCTCTTGAGTGTCGTGAGGTCCCATCTGGAGTAGTGTTTCCGGCCGTGGGGCCCCCAGCACAGGAAGGACGTGGAGCTCTTGGAGTGGGTCCAGAGGAGGACTATGAAGATGGTCTGAGGGCTGGAGCCACTCTCCTATGAGGAAACGCTGAAAGAACGGGTCTCGTTTAGCTTGGAGAAGAGAAGGCTCTGGGGAGAGCTCATTGTGGCCTTTCAGTACTTGAAGGGAGCATATAAACAGGAGGGGGACCAGCTGTTTATGAGGGTGGATGACGGTAGGGCAAGGGGGAATGGTTTTCAAGTGAGACGGGAGGTTTAGGTTAGATAGTAGGAGGAAGTTTTTCCCCCAGAGGGTGGTGACAGACTGGAAGAGTGCAATCCTGTGCACGCTCAGGTGTGTTTTGCTTTGTAGTGATTTCCCAATCAATCCTCATGTGGTCTCTTAGTTAGGCTGGGAATGAAGGGGAGCACTGTGAAGCTGTTTGCTTTCCCTGCTGCGTGCTGTGGGGTTGTGCTGGCGGCGGTGCGGTTGCTTTGCTTTTCCTTGGGAGGGTGGGAAGGAGCTTAGCAGGCCCAGTTCTTCTCAAACGATTCTGATCCTCCAGTGTCAGTACTGCAGGGAGTGCACGACCTAAAGGACTTCTGGCTTGTGATGAATTTGTATCTCCGCAGCTTCTGATATTTTGGATTGTGTGTTCTAGTGCAGGCAATTCTGGGGACATGATTTATCATCACCATAGCTAACACTGCGTGGGAAATCTTGGTGTGCTTTGACTTGCCAGTGCTTTCCACTGTCTCCACTTGCCTGGAGCGTCCTTGAAATGTATGCCTAATGTGGAAATGTTTTCCTCTTTCCTAGCTTTTGTGGTACAAAGAAGCACGGCAAGGTGATGGAACAGCTTGTCCTAGATGCCATGGCCAAGCAGTTGGAGAAGAAGAAGATCATCAGGAATAGTCAGCATGGATTTAGCAAGGGGAAAGTGTGCTTGAGCAACCTCCTAGGCTTCTGTGAGGCATCAGCAGCTATATAGATGGCAGGAGAGCAATGGATGTAGTCTACCTTGACTTCAGCACTGCTTTTGATGCAGTCTCCCACGACATCCTGGTAATGAAGCTGAGCAAGTGTGGGATAGATGAGTGGACGGTGAGGTGGGCTGCGAGCTGGCTGAGTGGCCGAGCTCAGAGGGTGGTGATGGGCGGTGCAGAGTGCGGTTGGAGAGCTGTGAGTGGCGGTGAACGCTGGGGGTGGGTGCTGGCTCTGGTCCCGTTCAATATCTTGGTCAACGGCCTTGAGGAGGGGATAGTGTCCACCCTCAGTAAGTACGCCTCTGAGACAAAGCTGGGAGGAACAGCTGGCACGCCGGAAGGCTGTGCTGCCGTTCAGCAAGAGCTGGACAGGCTGGAGAGCCAGGCAGTAGCAAAGCAGGTGAGGTGTAACAAGAGCAAGTGTAGAGTCTTGCACCTGGGAAGGAATAACCGCAAGTATCAGCAGAGGCTGGGACGTGAGCTGCTGGAGAGGAGCTCTGCAGAGAAGGACCTGGGGGTCCTGGTGGGTGACAGGTTGGCCATGAGCCAGAAGTGTGCCCTGGTGGCCAAGAAGGCCGGTGGGATGGTGGGACGCATGAAAAGGAGCGTGGCCAGCAGGGCGAGGGAGGTGATCCTCCCCCTCTGCTGTGCCCTGATCAGGCCTCAGCTGGAGTACTGCATCCAGGTCTGGGCTCCTTGGTACAAAACAGACGGGGATCTCCTGGAGAGAGTCCAGCAGAAGGCCACAAAGATGATCGAGGGCCTGGAGCATCTCCCCAGTGTGGAAAGTCTGCGTGACCTGGGTCTGTTCAGCCTTGCGGAAAGAAGACTGAGAGGGGATCTTAATAATGTTTCTAAGTATCGGAAGCGTGGGAGTCAAAAGGACATGGCCAGCCTTTTTGCAGTGGTCTGTGGGGTCAGGAGAGGGGGGAAATGGCCCTAAACTGGAGTACAGGAAGTTCTGCACCGACGTGAGAAGGAACTTGTTCACAGTGAGCTGACGGAGCACTGGAACAGGCTGCCCAGGGAGGCTGTGGATTCTCCTTCCCTGGAGATACTCCAGACCCAGCTGGATGCCCACCTGTGCAGCCTGCTGTACGGAACCTGTTGAGCAGAGGGGGGAGTTGGACTCGATGATCTCTAGGGATCCCTTCCGGCCCCTACAGTTCTGTGATTGTGTGATTGTAACCGTTGCTTCTTGCAGAAGTGCAGTGTTTCAGAAGAGAGAAAAACAAACATGGCGGCCATGAGCTGGCTTTCTGTGGTTGGTAAAGCTGTGCTGAGATCTGGGCTGACTATTGCAGCTGAAAATGCGTGCCAAGTCTGCAGACACAGAGGAATAAGTTTTCCCTGCAGATGGAGCTTGTCTAAGGTAAGTCCTTGCTAGGTGAGCTTCTGCTTTAAAGCATCAAGTTGTATAAAGAAGGTAATTTTAAAAGCAAGGTTGCCAGTTCTTTTTTTACCCAAGTGATTTTTTAGCAAGGAGAGATTTGAGGTGCTGTTTGGTAATGGAAGATGGAGAGAGGAAAAGCTGTGCATAGCCAGCACATCCCATCTGCACCGTTGTTCCCATGCACAAAGGAGAGGAGCATCTCAGCAAGCTTGGCGTGGGCCGTGGAAGGGAGCATACAAACATCTGGACCAACCCGAAAGGAGTTAGTTCTGCAGGTTGGTTGCCTTCTGCTGTTTGTCCCACAGTCCTGTTGCTCAGTGGTAGATTTGTTCACGGTCAGTGCTAACAGGAATGTCCCAGAGCATTGTGATTTCAGCTGTCGCAACACTTTGATCCCTTGCTTGCTGGGCTGGGGCGTTTGAGGAATGATGCATGTGCTGATGTGCAGCCAGGCACTAGGGATGAGTCTGCTTAGCAAGGTATGTGTGGCAGGACTGAGGCCTGGGGAGCAGGCCAGGTGGAATCCAGCGTGCTTTGCTGTTGTTCTCAGTGCTTGTTTTTGCTCAGGAGGGCAGGTGGTGAACCTCATGAAGCAATGCCTGCAGACGGGGTTTGCGGAGCAAGAGGTCCTGCAGGCCTTGTGTGACACCCATGGAGCTGTAGCGAGGCTGCGTCAGTGTAAAAGAGCAGAAATCCCCGGAGGTGTGAAGGTGAGCTGTGGGCTCCAGTAGTGCAGGAGGGGATGTACGTGCTCAGGGTTCGGCTGCTTCTGTGTGTGTTTTAAGTGAGTGTGATCCCACTGCTTGGTCCGTTTGAGTGTATGGAACAAGTGTGCCATCCTTTGTGCTGGAGTCGTGTGAAAGGAGTCCTATGGCTTTGAGAGCTGACTTGAAGCCAGTGGGCATCACGGAGGAGTAGGGGTAGGGGATGAGGCAAGGGAAGTTGGGGTAAGGGGATGAGGCGTAGGAACAGGAACCTCTTTGGCCGATATGAAGTGCTGCCATTCTCTTTTTGGATTAAGAATCTCCGTGTGTTTTTTAATGAAGAACAAACTCACTGTTCAGTTGTGAGGGAATTAATTCATGCCTCTTAGTCGGTGTCATTCTCTCCATGGAGCTGCAATTGAAAGGGATGCTTCTGGTGTGATGTGCGGCCCCCTCCCGCGTTCTCAGAAGAACCAAGTTGGCAAGGCCTGGCTCCGGGTTGGTGAGCTGTGCCCAAGGTGAGAGAGTTGACTCTTGTGGGCTTTGAGACATTTCTTCCAGTTGCACGCTGTGTTATTTCCGTTGTGTTGACCTCTTGAGCTCCAGCCCCAAGTGAGGATCCGAGCAGTAGTGCAGAAGGGACGGTTTAGACTGGAAGTGCAACGCAAAGGGCGGGAGCTAGCAGGAGCAGGGAAGTGATCATCCCCCTGTACTCAGCACTGGTGAGTCCTCACCTGGAGTCCTTGCAGCACCTTCGCGGCAACCTTGATTTCTCCATCGTTCTCTGAGCTTTGTGCCACGAGAGCTCTGCAGCTTCTACCTGTGACGTGAGAGCATATGGAAGGCCCTGCAAGAAGTCTGGGTAGGTGATGGCAGGTGTCTCTTCCTTTCCCCACAGGTGCTGGACATAGCCGGGAACGGGACTGGGGGATATGCCAGCAGTGGGTTCCTACCTCAGCAGAACGGAAGGGCTGTTCTGATGGTTGTATTGAACTGGAGTGAATCTGACGCTGATGAGAGAGATGAGGGGTGTGTGGAAAAAAAGGAGTGTGCTGCATTTTGTGGTGCAAGATGTTCTGGGAACTGCTGCTAGCAATGCCCAGCAGGCTTCCTTTTGCTGGGGAGAGGTTTAGCAAGGATTTTTTTATATGAAAAGAGTTCATCCTATATTTCCTTTCCATTGACCTTTCGTCGTACTGCTTGAGAAATTACTATTTCTTGCTGTAGAGAATACGCATGCACCCTGCACTTGTATCTGCACAAAGAATCTTCTAAACATCTCTGTACGTGTTTCTTTTTGGCACTGGGATGGAGCTGTGTGGAACACAGAATTCATCCAAACACACTTGGATGAATCTTCAGTCGGGTGCAGGGACGCGTAATGCTCATCTTAGATGTCACGCTGACAGCAGCAGTAGAGAGGCAAATTTCATAGGGTTGCATGCTTTTATTTTTTTCCTTTTGTTTCAGTGATAACCATGGAAGCACGGAAGCGTTACCCAGACAGAGTGAGCATTTGTCACCTGGGCTTTCTACAGATGCCATAGGCAGTGGAAGTCAGCATCGCAAGCATCCGTGAGAGCCCTGCAAAAGACTGGTGAGAGTTACCCTGGCGGCCTCCTTTGGAAATCTCAGGTCTCTGTAAGCTCTCAAGCTGTGTTGTAAGTCCTCCCGTGGTGCTGACTCAGCTCTCCCTGTCTTTGGTGTAGGAGAGCTGGTCTTGAACTCCTTCCTGTTTCCTGCCTATCATCTGCTCCCTGCTTTGCCCACGGCCCAGTGAGCCTTTTATTCCTCGCCCCCAGATTTGCACGTGTGGATGAGAGCATCTGCTTATGTACGTTTCTTTTCGGCCTGTGGTGTCAGGCTGAGCGACAGCTCCCAGCCAAGCTTGTGGTTAGCGAGACACGGAGTAGGTGGAGATGGAGTTCTCTGTGTCACTAAAGCATGAGCTTGATGGCTGCCGTGAGCCAAAGCAAGAGAGTTTGTGTGTTTGACACAGCCGCTGAGCGGGTAGAAGCAGGGCAAGGGGGCTGATTTGGACGTGCTGCTTTCCCAATACGGTGCTGTTTGCGTGGCAGTGCTTCTGGCGTTGCAAATTGTGTCAGATGTCAATGAATTCCTTGGAATCTGTTGAGTTGACTTGTGCAGGTTTCATTGTGGAGCTGAACCCTTCCTGTCCGCTTGTGTGCATAGCCATGGCCTTTGCTTCTTTCTTGCCTTTTTTTCTTGGTTGCGTTTGGCACTGTGCAAGCCGTGAATTGCCAGGGAAGAGCTGGAAGTGCTCTGGAGTTGTGGGGGACAAAGTGCCAAGAAACAATGTGCAGCTTCAAAGCCCCAAAGTTTGGAGAGATGAGAGATGCGCTGCCTGGTGCAGGACATGATGCGCTCTGCAAGGCGCTTTCCATGAAGACCTCAGCGCTCAAACTGCATCCAAAGCAACCCAATGCCCCGTGCTTGTTGTACCCGGAGGTATCGGTGCCAGGAGTTGCTGCTGTGTTTGCAGTGCCCTTGTGTCAGCAGGGTGATGTTCATGGCGTGCGATGCCCTCAGTCACTGAAAGCATCCTTGCAAATGTTCCTAGCGAGGGCCATGTTTCATTGACAGCATAGGTTGTCTTCTGGAAAATGAAAGAGTGGGCTTGTGTACCGTTAGATCATTTTAATTTCCCCCTGACCCCAGCGCACTTCATGTTTCCCTCCCATCCCACTTTCCAGTGAGATGGGGGAGAGAACTGTGGGGGAGGAAAGGGAAGGTAGAACTCATGTGTTGAGAGAAATCTCTTTTCGAAGGTAGAGAAAAGGACAGAAGTAATGAATATCGATCTATCTATCTGTCTGTCTGTCTGTCTGTCTGTCTATATCTGTCTACCTCTATATGAATCTATATGAATGTATCTATCGAGTGATGTAGAAGCAGTGGCTCAGCACCTCCCAAGCAATGGCCAATCAGAAGAAGAAAGCAAGATGAACTCTCATCGTGTTGCAACCTCTTTCCACTTGATGTCATCTGGTATGCAGTATCCTTTTGGCCAGTTGACGTCAGCTGTCCTAATTCTGTTTCCTCCCAGCTTCTTGTGCCCTTTCCTGAGAACGGCCTTGGTGCTCTCTCTCTACAACACTGCTTATCAGAAGGTGTAAACATCAGAGTGTTACCAGCGTGGTTTTCCTTGTCAAAGCCAATCATAGCATCATAGCAGACCCCCAGAAGAAAAATGCATCCCACTAAGACAGCCCCCCAGTGTCCACGCAGCGAGCCACATCGGGCTCCTGTGGAGCTGCAGACGGCGCATTTCCCTGGCAGCATTGGCCAGGGGTGCTGGGGAGGTTTTGGTGCTCAGCTTGGGCGTGGCGCTGCTTTGCCTGCTTTGTAGGTGTGTGAACAGAAGTGCTTTCCCCCCTTGTGTTCTGTCCCACGGCATTTGCCCCATGGTTGGTAGAAGAAAGAGCTGGTGGATTCAGCAGCAGTAGATTCTGTTGGTTTCCTTGGTTTATCCCAAGGCTGCTGTGAAGGGGAGCCTGGTTGGCGTAGCAGTGAGCAGCAGCTAACAGGCTGTGCAGAGGAGGGCTTTGCAGAAGGAGCAGGAGTGCCTGCGTCCATCTGTACCCTCGGATACGTTCTGGCGGTGAGGCACCAGCTGTCGCCACAGTGACTGAATGCAGACTTGGCCTGGGGCTGCCACGTGGTGCTTCCTAGCCCTACCCTCCTGTATATGCCTGGCAAAGCACAGCCACCCTGCACCCAGGGCAAGCGTTTGTCTTAGTGTCATGTTTCATGCTGTCTTGTGAAGCTCAGGCACTGGGGGCAGCTTCCCCCCAAAGAAAAGGAGGAGGAAATGAGGTCGTCATGGAAGCCAAAAGGCCAAAATGCGCTCGGGAAAGAAATTGGCAAAGCAGTCTGGTAGTAGTGCTGTGTTTCTCTTCCTTTATTTCCATCCAGGTGCAAGAGATGGCTGCTCTAAGCCGCCCTTGGATGCCGAGAAGGACCCTAGTGTGGATTTGCCATAGGCCCAGCAAGAGGCTCAACAGCACCAAGCGCCGGGTCCTGCACTTTGGTCCCGACAAGCCCATGCCAGCTTCTCCAGGATTTGGCTGAGATACAATTCCAACCACGCACTGATTTCTCGAATGCTGGGGTGCCCTTTTGGAATCCTGTGGTCTTGTGACGTGGTCTTGCCTCCCCACCTTGTCCGTCCATGGTGGAGCAGCCGGGTGGCCCTTAGTGATGTCATAAGCGGCTAGAATGAGGGGAGGAGCAGCGCGTGCTGCTTCCCTTCATTGGAGCGCTTGAGCTCGGCGTGAGTACGTGTCTTGTTGCACTTGTGCACTGATTGAGTCCGTTCGTCTTCATCCCGTCTTGTGCAGCGCCTTGTAGGTAAGCTGAGACGGTGTGGGATAGACGGCTGGGCAGCGAGGGCTTGAGAAGTGCTGGCTGGCGGAGCTCCTAGGATCATATTGCTTAGCCTGGACTGTCAGAAACCGTTTTCCCCCAGGCCATCACTTCCAATGCCATCCATCAAGGTGGCATTTGTCCCACGGTTTTTCCCTCGCCTTCTTTGCTAAATTGTGGAGGCTCACTGACCTGCTGTTTCTCTGTCCCCTCCCCACCCTCCGCCTGCTCCCTTGGTGCAGCTTTTGCTCGCGGAAGATCAGAGCAAAGTGACAAGGAACGGCTGCGGGTTCGAGGATCTTCTTCTCCCTTGTCCTGATCTCTTGCCAGGTACGTGACACGTTTTGTCCCCCCACATGGTTCAGCAGCCCGCGTTTAGTCACACCGTGTGTAGTAACACAGCCTCGTGCAGCTGGGGTGTGGCACTGGAAAAAACGTGTGGGTATTCTCCACTTCCCCTCCAGCTCAGCCCTCGGCAGGGTGCTGTCTGTCTGTGCTGCTGGGAGCAGCTAGTGTGAAGGAAGTAGTCCCTTAGGCAAAGAGCCCTAGCCCCACTCTGTGCAGAGCTGCAGAACGTGAGCCAGGGGCACAAGTGTGCATGCTTTGGCTGTGTGAGTGTGCCCGACAGCGGTAGGGAGCACAGCAGAGATGCAGGCAGAGGAAATGCGTGGGCAAGGCTGCGGCCAGTGCTGGTGGTGAGGCTGCTGCTGGGAGCTGGGGGTTGGGGAGCAGCTCCAGCCCCAGCAGTGACACCTCTCCCTGGCCTGCTACTGCGCTCTCAGCGTGCTCGGGGCAAATGCATCTGCTGCTTTGTGCCAGAGTCCCCATCTGCTAGCAGAGGGACAGCGACGTGGTCCAGTGCTGCGTATTGCAAGGGCTGTCCCGTTTGATTAGACTGCACAGTGGTTGTTTCTAGAAGTAGTTCTGAAGAAGTCTCTCCATCCAGTGCTGTGTGAACACAGGAAATGTGTTTCTTTTCTGTTGCAGCTTGTCGCACCTGCTGTGATGGGCATTGCGAGCAGCGAGATCAGCCGTGGGCCTGACCGGGCGTTGACGGAGGTACAGTGTGAAGCTCTGCTTGGTCTCTGTTCCCTGACTTGAGCCAGCAGAATGAGCCACCGGTGTGCTCTCCTGCTTTTCAAGAGAGAGAGCATCCTTCCGGCTCTCTCGGTGTCTCTGAAGAGCTGCCTTAAAAGCTTCATTTCCTTGCTAGTGGCATCGAGATGGCACCCTGAAATCTTCCTTGTTTGTCCTCAGCTCCTCACCATGGCCTGTGCTCTCTGTTTCAGCCTGAGAACCAGGGGAAGCCCTTGCTGGTCCAGGAGGAGTTATCTCTTAATATTCCAGCTATTGCTGCTGGCCATGTTATTAAGAGATACATTGCCCAGGCCGCGGATGAGCTCTCCTTGGAGGTAAGCAGATAAAGAAGGCGTTCCTTGTTGTCATGGCCAGAAGAGTATACCGTGTGAATGCATCAGGAATATTCTCAGACACCTTCAGAATGCCTTGTGAGGCGAAGCCCAGAAGATGCAGGTCCAGAGAGGACTTGCACTGGGTTGGATGCAGGGAGGAGTTCAGCCATGTCTAAAAGATGGTTTCATTTGGCATGCTTGCACTGTATTCTGTGTGGTGTGTAAGGCAGCGGCTCTTGTACCTCCAAGCCCAGCTTTCCCACAGGAAATGCCTGAAGAGCTGCCCCGGTGCAATTGCTCTCAAGCTGTGCGCTCTTTGGCAGTGCAGAAGAAGGGTGCCATTTCCGCTGTGCTTTCCTCCCAGCTGTGCTGAAGCTGGGATTGATGTTGCCATCTCTTGCAGGTGGGAGACCTGGTGTGCATTACTGCTATGCCAGCAAAAGAGCTGAGCCCCTGGTGGAGAGGCAAGCGTGGCTTTCAGGTAGGCACAAGCTTCAGACTCATGGGCGCAATTGCAGTCAAGTCAGGAACATCAGCTTTGAGCTGCTCTGCCCGCACAGAGTGGCTTCTGGACATCAACAGTTTCCCTGTGTCGCTGTCAGAGGACTTTCCCTTTGGCTCTGGGCTTGGGTAGGAAACTGTCTCCTCATGTGACTTAGAAGCAAGAGCCTCTTGTGCTCAATGCGCAGTCAGAAGTTGACCACCTCTGTCCTTTGTACAAGCACGGAGGACAGAGCCATCTTCTGCGGAACCAAGTATTGCTTTTGTAGGTCTTCTGGCTGCAAATGTTGAATGAGGGTTACTTTTCTGCAGGCCAATCTGTCTTGGTTTAACAGTTGAGGCCTGAGAAACGCTGCATTCAGTATTCCATCCCTCTTTTTGTTCTTGTTCCAGGTTGGGTTTTTCCCCGGGGAGTGCGTGGAGCTCATTAGTGGAAAACTTCCTGAGGCCCTCATCAATTCAGCACCAAAGCCAGGTACGGATGTTACATGTGACGGCGCGGGGAAGTCAAATGGAGTCTTTTTCTGGGTGTGTTCTGTGTTGAATACCTCCTTTATCCATCCCACATTCTCCTCTGTGTTGATGATCCTTCCTGCATCCCACGGGGCGTAGGGCTGCTGTTTTGTAGGCAGTGAGAACGAGGGCTTGGGCAAATGATAGGATCCTTGTAGAATGGCTTGGGATGGAAGGGACCTCAAGGATCATCAAGCTCCAACCCCCGTGCCTCAGGCAGGGCTGCCAACCTCCACTTTGAATGCCAGACTAGACCAGGCTGCCCAGGGCCCCATCCAACCTGGCCTTGGACTCCTCCAGGGACGGGGAAAATCTGTTGTTGTAGGTACTTGTTGGCAATGTTCTTCCCGCTTTTACGTGCTCTGTAGAATGTGTTTCCGCTCAGCCTGGTCCCACTGAGCCCAACCTGAAATGAACTGGTTTCTTCCTTTTGTTGTGCAGTGCCAAAGAAGCGTGGCAAGCTCCTCAGCTTCCTTCGTTCCTTCGTGAAGGCCCGCCCAAAGGAACCGAAGCAGTGGGAGATGGAGACGGCGAAGGAGAAGGAAGGGGTGTTTGGCTGTGACCTGGGAGAGCATCTTCTCCACTCTGGCCGTGATGGTAAGGAACAGCCCGTTCCTGAGAGCTTCCTCCCTCTGTTGGGCATGTAAAGATGAAAGAAAGGGAGATCATGTCTAGCAAGGGGCAGGTTGATAGCGGTGGAGAAACGTGAAATGGGAGTTGATGGCTGAAAGGGAAGCTGAGGCTAATGCTCATAGGAGGCCGGCACACTTGTATTTGCTTAAAGCCAAAGGTGTAAGCCAATCCCACGCTAGCCTGAAAACCGAGGAAGCCTTTTGGCCCAAGAGAGTGTAGTGCGTCAGTTTCCTAGCTCTTCTGGACATGAGGTCTCACGCCTCCATTGCGGTGGGAGCTGTGATGGGACATGTGGCAGTGTCTCTGGCTTCCCCAGAATTACTTTCTGCAGGCTGCTTGGCAGGTCCTGGCATTTCTTGAAAGCCAAGAACACGTCCGTGTCCAGTTTTGTCCCTTTCTCCTGCCTGCCGGCGACGTCTGCGACAGCCTTCTTTATCCTCTAAGGAGGAGGCAAGCAGTAGCGCGGCTGGGCTTAGTGGATGGGATGTGACAGGGGCAGCGGCTGAAGCAGGACTTGAATCAGGAGCTCAGCTAAGCGCTGGTCCTTGTTCTGTAGTCCCCCAGGTCGTGCAGAGCTGCGCTGAGTTCATTGAGCAGCACGGCGTGGTGCAGGGGATCTACCGCCTGTCCGGCGTGGCGTCCAAGATCCAGAAGCTGCGGTAAGAGTGCTTCTGGACTGTATGTTGTCTTGCTTTGGAGTTGTTTTCCTCTTTCTCCAAGCCCTCTGTTTTGGTGTCCTTCTCTCCAGCCATGACTTTGAGTCGGAGCAGATTCCAGAGCTCACCGTCCGGGACATTCACAGCGTGAGCTCCCTGTGCAAGATGTACTTCAGGGAGCTCCCGACCCCTCTGCTGAGCGAGCAGCTGCATGGCAAGTTCTCGGTAAGCACAAGGCAATGGCCTTCATGTCCCTCGTCGTGGCCTTTCCCATCCACACACACGCCTGCGCACCTTTTTTTGGTCTTTTTTCTGTTGAAGTTGGGGTTTTGATGGACATCCAGTGGGTGTCTCTGTACAACAAGCAGCTCGTGCTTCCTGCACACTGCGTGCACCGTAACACCTGGTGTGTGCATCCTGCCACTGGAAATGTGGGAGATGGGAGCAGCAGTGCCCTCTGCAGCTCTGTGGCCTTTTTTCTGTTAGCCCCATGCGCTTGACTCACATGATGTGTGTCTCATTCCCTTTCTGCTTTCTTCCAGGACGCTGTTTGTGCCGGTACCGATGAAGAGCGGTTGGTCAGAATGCAGGAGGTCATCCAGAAGCTCCCCGCGCCTCACTACAGGTCAGAAAACTGCTGCCTTCAGTCTGGGGAGCTCAGCCCTGCTGCATTTCAGAGGGCGATGATGCGATGGCAGGCTTTGTGTCACACTGGCAACGTGATGCCTGTGTGTGTGGAAGTGCTGGATGGCTGCGTGGGGTGAATGGATTGGGTCAGCTCCTGGGCACGGGGGCACGGCTGGTGCAGCTGATGGCTGCGGCTGTGCTGTGCTGGGGATTGGTGCTGCAGTGTGGCACTTGGGAAAGCTTGATCTACTTGCTATTCCGTAGCAAGAACAAGCAGTGGCATGAAGTGAGGTTTGTTTGGTGAATGTGAGCCCGGCGTGCTCAGTGGTGCTGAAGGTTTGGCTCTTGCTTTCCAGGACGCTGGAGTACCTGATGAGACACTTGGCTTGTCTCGCTGGGAGCTGCTCCGTCACAAACATGCCCGCTAAGAACTTAGCGATTGTGTGGGCTCCCAACCTCTTCAGGTAAACTTCTTTTTCCGTCTCAGCACAAGGCTTAGATCTGTTCTCCCCACGGGCACACTTTGGAGAGGAGGACAATTTGTGCTCTCTTGGTTTTGTCAGATGGGGCTGGTGTGTCCTTGATCAGCCGGGAGAATGTCTTCAGTGGCATCAGTGCTTGCCCACTGCGGAAGTCTCCAGAGCCCAACTGGACAGCCTTTGGCTGCCCAAATGCCCAAACGTGGGGAAACGATCTCGGGTCAATGACTTCTCCAATCTGCCTTTTCTACAGATCCCAGCAGAACGAGGCTGCCTGCGCCAGCGGAAGAGCTGCCTGCGTGGAACTGCAGAGGCAGTCAGATGTGGTGGAATTCCTCATCACCCACACCGACGTCCTCTTCTGCTCCAGCTCCACATCAGGCATCGGAGATGGAGCAGGTGAGCGTCTTCCTGCATGAGCTTTGTCTTGATGAGACACCTTGATCAAATGCAGGCCTTCTCCAGGATCGCTGAAATACGCTTTTGCTATCGAGGGGCCTGCAGACTTGTGGGCTTAGATGAGAATATGGCATCCTGTGGCTGGATGCGGAGAATGTCCAAGCCCAAAGTTGAGCATGAGAAAACCGTCCCTGTCATGGTGATGTTTTGCGTGCAGGTGAAGCTTGATGACAGAGTTCTGACCTCCTCTTCTTTCACTTGATCAGAAATGCAAGGCTGAGAGATGTGCGGCACCTCCCCCAGAACTGTGATGGCTGTGCCGCTGCTTTCTGATCCTCCCTCTTAGCTGTGGTCTTCCCTTCCAGGTTGCAGTTCTCCATCAGGGCCCACGTCTGAGCATGTGTCTTCTCCTGCCACCAAGCTGCTCACCCTGGAGGAGGCACAGGCACAGAGGGGAGGCCACAGCAGCTCTCCCGCTGTGACAGAGAGCAGGGACATGCAAGTGGAAGAAGGCCCCGCAGCTGCGCGGGGGAATTTCCACACAATCATTGACTTTCCGTCTGAAAGGTAAAGAGGACTTTCTTTTCCAGCAGCTTCCTATCAGACTTGGTTGTTTGGGCTTTTGTGGGTTTTTCCCCACGATTGCTAGTGCCAAAACTTGCAGAAGCTATGTGACGCTAATGGGGCGTGTGGTGGTGTACTGAATGTCCCCTCCCTTTGGACTCTGAGCTTCAACTAACACGCAGTTGCCTGACGGGCTCAGTTTAGCCACCAGAGGGGGCCTATTGCTAATGTACGTGTCAGAGATGCTTTTGAACTCCCTCTCTGGCTGCACGGTTCCTCAGCAAGCAGTTGTGTTTGCCAGCTCAATCAAAGCCCCACGTTCGATGCTGTCCTGGACAGCTGTGCAGCCTCTGCTCGCATGCTCTGCATCTGGGTTGACATGGCTGAGGGGAATGTAGCCAGCAAGACTCCAGGGCTGAGCTCTAGGAATGGAACCTCAACCGTGTGAATCAGAGCGAGCTTCTAAGTTGTGTTTCAGCAGGAAGCAGGCAGTGCTAGGAACAAGCAAGTGTTGGCAAGAGCTCAGGGCAGCTCTTCCCTCACCCTGCACCATGCACGACTCACACCGCTCCCTCTTTTCTCCCTCCAGACCAAGTCCACCCAGCAGGGTGAAGGAATCCCCAGCATGCAGTTGGTGTTCCTGCTTCAGGCCCAGAAAACCATCCTCTGTGGCCAAACGCCAACTGCAGCACGATGCCAGGGAGCCCTCGGAAACAGAGGTGGTGGTCCTGGCAGGTAAGGGTGCACATCCAGCTGTCAAAACCCTGCTTGTCAGCGCCATCGAATTCATGCTTGGAGTCCACACAAAACAGAAAGACAAACAACAAAAGCACAACAGTTCCTTTCGAGACAGTGCTCCTCCTGTTGCTATTGTCCTATTGGCTTTGTCCTACTGCCACTGCAGAAGCAAATCTCAAGAACCACTCTCATCATTCAGCTTGTGCAAGTTTGCCACTAACTGTTTGCCTGTGTATCTACTCCTTCCTAGGTGAACCGAGCCCTCGTCCACGCAGAAGAGCCAGAGCATATAGCGATGGTTCACTGTGTGCTGGTATCAGTGCAGAGCTGCTAGGAAGCAGGAATCGCTGCGGCTCGGATGAGAGCCTTCCATATAACATCAGTGAGGGAATGAAGGTCTTGATCCAAGTGGAAGCCCTCATCTCTCCCGGCGGTGCAGAAGACGCTGACCTGAGCCTGCCAGAAACAGCGGTCACCGAGCTGGACTGTGACGGGGCGTCACTGCAGTGCAGCCCAGCCCAAGCACAGCCCGAGTGCCCCGACAGCAGCAGCTCCATGCAGGAGCAGGTCAGCGTCAGCCAGGAGGAGCCGAGCCTGGTGGAGGGGGACGTAGAATCAGAGCTCCAGTCCCAGGCACCGGGCAGCAGCACGAGCTCTGAGCCCCTCTCTCCTGAACAAGAAAGGATGAGTCCCATGTGTACACCGGACCTCTCACCAAAAGGCCCTCCTGGCTGTTAAGGAATAAAAGCACGCTGGTGCTGGATCAACGCCTTGACTGCCTTCTGAGTCTTCATTCCCAGGGATTGGGATGGATGCAAGCAACAGCAAGGCAGCTCATGTTGCAAGGCTATGGCTGTGGGCTGTGCGTGCAGCAGAGCTGCGGGTTTGTTCCCATTTTGTCTGGCTGTGGGATGCCTGCAGCGAGAGCTGTGCTCCCATAGTGTATGGTAGCAAAGAATCTCCAGCATCCGGGATGCTGCTCATGATCATGCCCAGCTTCCGTGGTATGGCTGTGGCTTTGTGATGCTTTTGAGTGAGGGCTTTTGGATGCTCTTGGATGGCTCGGCTGATCCCAATGGCTCTCTCCTCCCGCCGTGTCCATTCGTGGCTCCCAGCTACGAGCTGGCCCTGCAGAGCATCTGCAGCCCTGTCAGCATCAGCATCCAGCAGCGGCAGGAGGAGCTCCCCGTGAGCAGCATCTGCCCGTCCCTCCCCCGGGCTCTCATTGGTCAGCGGCAGCTGTGTCCGTCCCCCTGCGTCTCATTGGTCAGCGGCATCTCTGTCCCTCCCCCGGGCTCTCATTGGTCAGCGGCATCTCTGTCCCTCCCCCGGGCTCTCATTGGTCAGCGGCATCTCTGTCCCTCCTCCGGCGTCTCATTGGTCAGCAACAGCTCTGTCCGTCCCCCGGCGTCTCATTGCTCAGCGGCAGCTCCGCCCGCTCCCATTGGCTGAGCTGCCGTGCGCGGGAACGGCCGTTGGGAGCCGGCAGTGTCAGGCGCGGCTCTCGTCAGCGAAGCGCCGTTCCGGCAGCCCGGGCCGCCCCGCAGGAGAGTGCGGCGTCAGCCGGCGCTTCCGGGCAGCACCGAGCCGGAAGCCGCGGCACAACGGGAGCGAGTGCTGAGGACAGCTCCGCCGGAGGTGTGCGGGAGAACGGGAGCGGGAGAGGGAGAGGGGCCCTGCGCGGCCCCCCAAGCACACTGCCCTCCCCTCCCCCGTGGACCCCCCGTGGGGTTGGGCTGTGGGATTGGGATGAGGGCTGGGGGATGTGGGTGGGGGATGGGTGGTGGGATTGGGACTGATGGAGGCCTCGGGTCCCCCAGCGCCACAGTGCTGCTGCCAGCATCTGAACCGTGCCCCCCCACCCCCAACCCCTCCAGCGCTGCTCCCGGTGCCCCCAGACCCCCTGCAGCTCCCCAGAAACGGGGCTAAGGTGGGCCTGTGGCTACTGGGAGCTGCGGGGAGGCTTCTTGATGCAGCTGGTAAGAGAACCTACGAGAGGAGCTGCCCCGTTAGACCTGCTGTTCACAAACAGAGAAGGTCTGGTGGGAGATGTAGAGGTTGGGGGCTGTCTTGGGCAGAGTGACCACGACATGGTAGAGTTCTCGATTCTTGGTGGAGGCAGGAGGGGGAACAGCAGAACTGCTACCTTGGACTTCCGGAGGGCAGACTTTGAATTGTTCAGGAGACTAGTAGGGAGAGTCCCCTGGGGTTCAGTATTAGAAAGCAAAGGGGTACAAGATGGCTGGTTGCTCTTTAAGAAGGAAGTCTTAAAGGCGCAGGAGCAGGCTGTCCCCCTAAGCCGCAAAATGAGCCGGTGCGGAAGAAGACCGGCGTGGATGAATAGGGAACTATTCTTGAGGCTCCAGGAGAAAAAGAGAATCTACCTCCTCTGGAAGAAGGGACGGGCAACCCAGAAAGAATACAAAGAAGTTGTTAAGATGTGCAGGGAGAAAATCAGAAAGGCTAAAGCCCAGCTTGAACTCAAGCTGGCTGCTGGGGTAAAAGGGAACAAGAAACTCTTTTACAAGTATATCAACAGCAAGAGGAGGACCAGGGAGAATCTCCATTCTCTACTGGATGAGGCTGGCAATGTAACCACTGAGGATGAGGAAAAGGCAGATGTTCTGAATGCCTTCTTTACATCTGTCTTTAAAAGACAGACCGGTTATCCTCAGGTTTCTCTACTCCCTGACCTGGCAGCCTTGGCTGGGGAGCAGACTAAACCCCCCACGATTCGGGAGGTAACAGTTAGAGACCTGCTACTCCAACTGGACTGCCACAAGTCCATGGGACCGGATGAGATTCACCCGAGAATGCTGAGGGAACGGGCGGAGGTGATAGCCGAGCCGCTTTCCATCATCTATCAGTGCTCCTTGTTGACGGGTGAGATCCCAGAAGACTGGAGGCTTGCCAATGTGACTCCCATCTACAAGGAGGGCTGCAGGGAGGATCCGGGGAACTACAGGCCTGTTAGCCTGACCTCGGTGCCGTGAAAGATTATGGGGCAGATTGTCTTGAGGGAGATCACGCGGCACATGCAGGTCAACCAGGGGATCAGGCCTAGCCAGCATGGGTTCACGAAGGGCAGGTCCTGCTTGACCAACCTTATCTCCTTCTATGATCCAGTGACCCGTCTGGTGGATGAGGGAAAGGCTGTTGATGTGGTCTACCTAGACTTCAGCAAAGCCTTTGACACTGTCTCGCACAGTATTCTCCTCCAGAAGCTGGCAGATCGTGGCTTGGACAGATACATTCTTTGCTGGGTAAGGAACTGGCTGGAGGGCCGAGCCCAGAGAGTGGTAGTGAATGGAATTAAATCCAGCTGGCGACCGGTCACGAGTGGTGTTCCCCAGGGGTCGGTGCTGGGGCCTGTCCTCTTTAATATCTTTATTGATGACCTGGATGAGGGCATTGAGTGCACCCTCAGTAAGTTTGCAGATGACACCAAGCTAGCTGGAAGTGTTGATCTGCCTGAGGGTAGCGAGGCCTTACAGAGGGATCTGGATAGGTTGGATAGCTGGGCTGAAGCCAATGGGATGGGATTCAACAAGACCAAATGCCGGGTCCTGCACTTTGGCCACAATAACCCCAGGCAACGCTACAGGCTTGGGGCAGAGTGGCTGGAAGACTGTGTAGAGGAAATGGACCTGGGGGTGTTGATTGATGCTAGACTGAACATGAGCCAGCAGTGTGCCCAGGTGGCCAAAAAGGCCAATGGCATCCTGGCTTGTATCAGAAATAGTGTGGCCAGCAGGAACAGGGAAGTAATTATTCCCCTGTACTCAGCACTGGTGAGGCCGCACCTCGAGTACTGTGTCCAGTTTTGGGCCCCTCAATGTAAGAAAGACATCGAGGCCCTGGAGCGTGTCCAGAGGAGGGCAACAAAGCTGG
Source organism: Gallus gallus (assembly GCF_016699485.2). NCBI lineage: Eukaryota > Metazoa > Chordata > Aves > Galliformes > Phasianidae > Gallus > Gallus gallus. Next base: position 77,998,938 of record NC_052572.1, read on the forward strand.
TGAGGGCTCTGGAGCACAGGCCTTATGAGGAGTGGCTGAAGGAGCTGGGGTTGTTCAGTCTAGAGAAGAGAAGGCTCAGGGGAGACCTTATTGCTCTCTATAACTACCTGAAGGGAGGTTGTGGTGAGCTGGGGGTCAGCCTCTTCTCCCGGGTGACTAGTGATAGAACGAGAGGGAATGGCTTCAAGCTGCGTCAGGGAAGGTTCAGGCTGGACATTAGGAAATACTACTTGTCTGAAAGGGTGGTCAGGCACTGGAATGGGCTGCCTAGAGAGGTGGTGGAGTCACCGAGCCTGGAAGTGTTTAAAGAGCGTTTGGATGTTGTGTTGTGGGACATGGTTTAGCGAGAACCATTGATGAAGGGCGGATGGTTGGACTGGATGATCCTGTGGGTCTTTTCCAACCTTAGCGATTCTGTGATTCTATGATTCTATAAGGGGATATGGGTGTGACGGGGGCTGTGCAGGGACTGTTAAGGCGTATGGGTCTATAAGGAGCTGAGGGGTACTCTAGGGGGGTTCTGGGGCTGTGGTGAGCCATCGGAGGATTTGGGGCTATAGGTGGCTGTGGGGAGGTTATGGGCAGGGGGGTATGTAGTCAGGCTGCTCAGGGAGGTTGTGGATTGTCCTTCTCTGGAGATACTCCAAACCCAGCTGGATGCCTACAGTACAGCCTGCTGCATGGAGCCTGTTTTGCCGGGGGAGGGGTTGGACTCAGTGATCTTTAGAGGTCCCTTCCAGCCCCTACAGTTCTGTGATTGTGTGACTGTAATCGTTGCTTCTTGCAGCAGTAGAGTGTTTCAGAAGAGAGAAAAAGATGGCGACGGTGAACTGGCTTTCTGTGGATGGTAAAGCTGTGCTGAGAGCTGGGCAGACTATTGCAGCTGAAAATGCATGCCAAGTGTGCAGACGCAGAGGAATAACTTTTCCGTGTAGGTTGAGCTTGTGTAAGGTAGGTGTCCTTGCTAGGTGAGCTTCCGCTTTAAAGCATCAAGTAGTAATTTTAAAAGTAAGGTTGCCAGTTCTTTTTTTGCCCAAGTGATTTTTTAGCCGGGAGAGATTGGAGGTGCTGTTTGGTGATGGAAGACGGAGAGAGGAAAAGCAAGTAGAGGGCATGCTGTGCATAGCCACCACATGCCATGGGCACCGTTGTCATCCTGCACAAAAGAGGAGCAGCTCAGCAAGCTTGGCCTGAGCCGTGGGAGGGAGCATACAGACATCTGGACCAAGCGGAAACGAGTTAGTTGTGCAGGTTGGTTGTTTTCTGCTGTTTGTCCCACGTCCTGTTGCTCAGTGGTAGATCTGTTCACGTTCAGTGCTGGCAGGAATGTCCCCGAGCATTTTTCTTTCAGCTGTCGCAACACTTTGATCCCCTGCTGCTTGGCTGGGGCGTTTGAGGAATGATGCATGTGCTGCTGTCCAGCCAGGCTCTGGGGATGAGTCTGCGTAGCAGGGTATGCCTGAGGCTTGGGGACCAGGCCAGGTGGAATCCAGTGTGCTTTGCTGTCGTTCTCAGTGCTTGTTTTTGCTCAGGAGGGCAGGTGGTGAACCTCATGAAGCAATGCCTGCAGACGGGGTTTGCGGAGCAAGAGGTCCTGCAGGCCTTGTGTGACGCCCATGGAGCTGTAGCGAGGCTGCGTCAGTGTAGAAGAGCAGAAATCCCCGGAGGCGTGAAGGTGAGCTGTGGGCTCCAGTAGTGCAGGAGGGGATGTACGTGCTCAGGGTTTGGCTGCTTCTGCGTGTGTTAAGTGAGTGTGATAGCACTGCTTGGTTCGTTTGAGTATATGGAACAAGTGTGACATCCTTTCTGCTGGAGTCGTGTGGAAGGAGTCCTATGTGTTTGCGACCTGACTTGAAGCCAGTGGGCATCATGGAGGAGTAGGGGAAGGGGATGAGGTGAGGCAAGCTGGGGTAAGAGGATGAGGCGTACGAACAGGAATCTGTTTGGCCGATCTGACGTGCTGCCCTTCTCTTTTTGGTTTAGGAATCTCTGTGTGCTTTTTAATGAAGAACAATCTCATTGTTCATCTTGTGAGCGAATTCATTCAGGCCTGTTAGTTGGTGTTGTTCTCTCCATGGAGCTGCAAGTGAAATGGATACTTCTGGTGTGATGTGCGGCCCCCTCCCGCCTTTGCAGATCAACCAAGTTGGCAAGGCCTGGCTCTTGGTTGGTGAGCTGTGCCCAAGGTGAGAGAGGTACTCTTCTGGGCTTGACGTGCGTCAATCAGACCGTATAGTCGGTAAGGATATAGAGCAGGTATGTGTTTCTTGGTGACGCGCGTACTCCCTGGTGCAAGGGGGATCGCTCCACCTAACATTCACACTAAGTTGCCCTGTAGACATCTAATCAGCTCCCTGCCACGTGTTTTCGAGCTGCTCTCCAGCCCTTATCTCGATGGCCTTCATCCTCCCTGTTATTCCTGACCTAGTGTCTGTGAAAGTGCTTGCAATCCCTTGTTTTCTAACACTCTCTATCTAAACTCCCTTTGTTTGCCTCTTATTTCTACTTTGTGCAGCTACTCTCCCTTTTCTTGCTGTGAGGCCCTTCTCTCTCTAACTGCAGGCTCCTGTTCTCACTCTTCAGTTCCCCCCTTTTCTATAGTCTAGCAGGGCTTCTACCTGCTAGATCATTTTGATTCTGTTCTACGTGTCCCAAAATAGGCCCTACTTCCCACCTTTGGCCTCAACGCATGTCTCTTCCATATCTCCTTTTTCTTTCTAGTACTCCGGCACAGGCAGGCAGAGCATCTCATCATGACACAGGTAAAACCTCCCAACAGCACCTAGAGGATGCAAACTAGGAAGAGCTGCTTTAACCATCCTAGACTCAGTAGCCAGCTAGTATGCAAGTTCCTTAAATCTCCTTCCCAGCTGGGGTCATCCTGACTTGTCCTATGCAGGACTTTGGTCTGTTCCCAAACTTTCCATCAATCTCTCTCGATTCTTAAATCCTTCTTGCTGTAAGCACAGCGACTCTGACTTATTACTGTGCATACCCCTCCTTCCTTGGCTGTTAATCGGTCTAGTGCCATCCTATTCTGGAGCACTGCTTTGGATGAAGGGGATACTTCTTCTTGGATTGCTCGTAATGCATCCGTTGTGCCATTCTCTATGATTTCCAGAGTTGCAGAGATATTGACTCTAGCTTTTTCTAGCTGGGCAACTCCTAGGGCCGGGATAAGGGCTCTTGGAAAGCAGTGGTATCCCTTGTTCTATATAGCTAGGGGGTTGTATGTACGCTTCGTTTGAATCCCAGGGGTCCTCAGGAGTCCCCGAGGGATCTCCTCATGCACTGTGGTCTGGGCTATTAAGTATCCTGTAGTGCAAGTCCATGTCCAATTTAAAGGTACTGCATTCCGTGCCTGAGCGTCCCCACGTAATCACTATGTGGTATCCATGAGGTAACTGACATGGCCTGGCCATCTTTTCCTGAAGAGTGAACGATGCTCCCATCCCTACAATTCCGAGTATGTTCTTCTCTGAGAGCCAGTGTGACTCCTTATCGATTCTAGGATCACACCCCACACTTTGGTTCCACCCCCAACTACACCCTATGCCTGTCAAGTCCTGTCAGCCAACCCCCACCCCACCTTTACCGTCAGTTTTTCTGTCTGCAGAGATAGACCTAGTAGAGTTAGTAACTAGTCAATGCAATGTAGGTCCCTTTTGTGGCTTGTCTTCTATCCCAAACTTACACTTTCCGTGCTCTAGCCAACCTGGAAGGGTCCAATGTAGTGCCACTATCCCATAAAGGGGCACCTTTCCCTCCCCTCTAGGGAGGGCATTGCATATCCAACAAGATTTGTTGAGAGCCTGGCCCATTTTCTCAGTTCTTCGGAAGTAACTCTTCTCTTGCCAAGCTGTGACTACTACCCCCCTCATACTGACCATTCTCAAACTCTTCTCTGTGCTTTCGGATCCTGATTTTCAGTGGTCCTTTCTCTTGTGCTGTCCACTGTGGTCCTGGTGCTCTCTTCAGGCAGGTATGATGTATCCACGGTGTAAGCCCCTCTACCTTGGCCGTGGTGTGGGTGGTCAGGAGAAGTTGGTAGGGTCCTTCCCACTTTGGTTCCAGAGGTACATCAGAGGGAGATTGAACATAACCATGGTCGCCTGGCAATACATGGTACACTGGAGCGTCAGTACTCCAGTCAATCAGTTCCCAGTCATGTGCTTCTTTGTTGGACCACCTTGGCAAAAATGTGGGCCTCGCTCTGCTGAGATTGCTACAGGAGCCCCGAACCTTGGAATTAACAGCATGTAACAGCATTTTCGTTACTTCCCCAGCCTTAGGAGTCCTCCAGGGAAATACCTCTGGCCATCCCCAATAGGTATCAGTTAGTGCCAACATCCAGCGATCCCGCCCTTTTCTTGGGGGTTTCAGGAAGTCACTTTGTCACTGTTGCCCTGGAAGGTTCCCTTTCCCAATAGGCCCACTTGTATCCCTTTGCTGGTACTAGGATCGTGCTTTGTAACCTCTGATTACGGTCTGGAATTAAAGCCCTCTTCAACGACCTGCTCTGCCCCCTGATCCACCATCTTCTCTCCAGTTTCCGGTACGGTGTTCCCTTTCTGATGTCCTTGACAATGGATGGTAGCCACACTCTTTGTTGATTTACATCCTTGTGTGTGAGCAATCCTTGCTCTCTTCAGCTGGTCCTGTGAGCATGCAGCATCCCAACTGCGTAATTATATGGACAGATGCTATGTCAGGCTCTTGTCAAGGCAGTTATTTCAGGCTTCCTAGAGACAGTCCCCCCAGGTCATGGTTGTGTTTCGGTGACCTTGTCAGTAGCAGTTCCTGCATATCCTGCCTTACGGTTTCCTTGTCTCACCAACCTGCTTGCATCAGTAAGCCAGGTGTCTTCTGCATCTTCTAAGGATTCGTCTTTCAGGTCCGACTGGTAACAGTGCGTAGCTTCAGTTGTTTCCAAGCAGTCCTGAAATGCTTGTTCTCTGGGAGTTCTGCAAAGGAGAGATGCTGGGTTGACAATATGAGTTGCAGTTATTTCTGCATCATCCTGCTGTACCAGGATGGCCTGGTATTTCAGGAACTCCTGGGGGTGAGAGCCAATGCCCCCCTTTTACCTCCAAAACAGTATAGACACTGTATGAGATATTCCAACTGTTCTTCTTTGGCCTAGCGTAGATGTCCCAGGTTCTTGAATCTTGAGCACTGGTGCAGCCACCGCCGTCAACCACTCTTCCTCACTTCCTGAAGGGGCTTTACCACCAGTCCGTAGCCGTGTATCCACGGTTGGCACCCTGCTGTCATTCCTGAGAATGTACGGAGTTCCTCGGCACTTTGTGGCTCAGGGCTTTGGCAGATGGCTTCTTTCCTGGCAGTCCTTGAGGTTCCAAGTCCAGCTGTAATCTCCTATCCCAGATAGGTCCCTTGCCGTTGAGTTCTTGGTGCCTTCTGTTGTGAAAGTCGATCATCACTGAAACCAAGAAATTCAGCACATTTGCAGTCCATTGCACACAGCCCTCTTTGTTTCTGTGGCATCCACATGCTGCAGTCAAGTTCCGCCGTGGGATGGAGGAACCCAAATCTCAGGCTCCCGAGTTGAGCAGTTCTCCAAAATCCTTGGGCTGTTCTCACAGCCCTGGCTAACACTGTCCAGGTGAATGGAGTCTTTTTTGTCGCGAACTGGGGCTCTCCTATTCAATGGCAAATCACCTTAGGCTTCCTATGGCCAAACCAGGCAGAAAAGGCATCCTTCACATCCAGAAGGCAAACTCCACCTACTCATTCCCTAACTTAGTTACTGAAGTGTATGGATCATATGGATTCATCAGAGAGATTGGAGAATTGTATATGGATTCACATTCAATTAGTAATCCGAAATCCACAAGTTATCTATGGTTTCTTTTCTCCTTCTCCCGTTGCATATCCTCAAAGGGCACTGCTTAACCCTGAGTGGGCTACCCCTAGATCTTGCTTTGAACTTAGGGCTACTTTTTGGCTCTACCAGGCATCCCTGATAGCCACACGGCTAAGCATACCTTAGTGAAGATTTCTGTAACTTCTGGGGGTACACCACTGTTTGTCCCAGTTTGTATGTAAGCCAGACTTACTGTTTTCAATCAGTTCATCTTGTTTGACCCTTAGCTCCAGTGTTATTGAATTGACTCTCTGCATCCATTTGTTCTGATCAGTCTTGCCAGAGGAACGGTTTTGGAGAACCTGGCATCTACAGGCATGTATGTATTCCTCCTTATTTTCTCAGCCTCTCTTGAACTGATCCCAAAAGGGAAGCCTTTTCTTGTTGGGCAGTAGCTCCGACTTGTGTTGCAAAATCATCTCCGGGCGGTAAGAGGCACCCGTGCCCACCGGAAATGAAACCTCTTTCTCCTGCTCTCCTAGCTGCGATTTCACCGGTGGATTTGCTAGGAATAACTTCCCAGGTTGCCATTCTTCAGCTTTTGCAATCAGAGACGGTTGGATTTCTGCACCGCTGTCTCATTTCCCTGCAGTTGGCACAGTGCTTTCGGTCCAGCAGGGCTGTGACCCTCCCCCTACACGGGCTCTTCTGACCTCGGAAAGTCAGCTGGACCTGAAATGATTAGATCCACGGTACGGAACACTCAGCAGATGGTGATAACCATCACACAACCTAGAACTCCCACTACTATCTCGCTGTTACCAAAAAAAGATACTACTGCATTCTACTGCTTGAGAAATTAATGTTTCTTGCTGTAGAGAATAGGCATGCACCCTGCACTTGTATCTGCACAAAGAATCTTCTAAGCATCTCTGTATGTGTTTCTTTTTGGCACTCAGATGAAGCTGTGTGGAAGACAGACTTGAATGTCACGCTGACAGCAGCAATAGAGAGGCAAATTTCATAGGGTTGCATGCTTTTCATTTTTTTCCTTTTGTTTCAGTGATAACCATGGAAGCATGGAAGCGTTACCCAGACAGAGTGAGCATTTGTCACCTGGGCTTTCTACCAATGCCATAGGCAGTGGAAGTCAGCATCGCAAGCATCCGTGAGAGCCCTGCAAAAGACTGGTGAGAGTTACCCTGGCGGCCTCCTTTGGCAACCTCAGGTCTCTGTAAGCTCTCAAGCTGTGTCCTAAGTCCTCCCGTGGTGCTGACTCAGCTCTCCCTGTCTTTGGTGTAGGAGAGCTGGTCTTGAGCTCCTTCCTGTTTCCTGCCTATCATCTGCTCCCTACTTTGCCCATGGCCCAAGGAGCCTTTTATTCCTCGCCCCCAGATTTGCACGTGTGGATAAGAGCATCTGCTTATGTACGTTTCTTTTCGGCCTGTGGTGTCAGGCTGAGCGACAGCTCCCAGCTGAGCTTGTGGTTAGCGAAACACACAGTAGGTGGAGATGGAGTTCTCTGTGTCACTAAAGCATGAGCTTGATGGCTGCCGTGAGCCAAAGCAAGAGAGTTTGGTGTTTGATTTCTCTGTTGGGATGAGCGGGTAGAGCAGGGCAAGGGGGCTGATTTGGACGTGCTGCTTTCCCAATACGGTGCTGTTTGCGTGGCAGTGCTTCTGGCGTTGCAAATTGTGTCAGATGTCAATGAATTCCTTGGAATCTGTTGAGCTGACTTGTGCAGGTTTCCTTCTGGAGCTGAACCCTTCCTGGCCGCTTGTGTGCATAGCCATGGCCTTTGCTTCTTTCTTGCCTTTTTTTCTTGGTTGCGTTTGGCACTGTGCAAGCCGTGAATTGCCAGGGAAGAGCTGGAAGTGCTCTGGAGTTGTGTGTGACAAATTCCCAAGAAACAATGTGCAGCTTCAAAGCTCCAAAGTTTGGAGAGATGAGAGATGCGCTGCCTGGTGCAGGACATGATGCGCTCTGCAAGACCTCAGCGCTCAAACTGCATCCAAAGCAACCCAATGCCCTGTGCTTGTTGTACCCGGAGGTATCGGTGCCAGGAGTTGCTGCTGTGTTTGCAGTGCCCTTGTGTCAGCAGGGTGATGTTCATGGCGTGCGATGCCCTCAGTCACTGAAAGCATCCTTGCAAATGTTCCTAGCGAGGGCCATGTTTCATTGACAGCATAGGTTGTCTTCTAGAAAATGAAAGAGTGGGCTTGTGTACCTTTAGATCATTTTAATTTCCCCCTGACCCCAGCGCACTTCATGTTTCCCTCCCATCCCACTTTCCAGTGAGATGGGGGAGAGAACTGTGGGGGAGCAAAGGGAAGGTAGAACTCATGTGTTGAGAGAAATCTCTTTTCGAAGGTAGAGAAAAGGACAGAAGTAATGAATATCGATCTATCTGTCTGTCTGTCTGTCTGTCTGTCTGTCTATATCTGTCTACCTCTATATGAATCTATACGAATGTATCTATCGAGTGATGTAGAAGCAGTGGCTCAGCACCTCCCAAGCAATGGCCAATCAGAAGAAGAAAGCAAGATGAACTCTCATCGTGTTGCAACCTCTTTCCACTTGATGTCATCTGGTATGCAGTATCCTTTTGGCCAGTTGACGTCAGCTGTCCTAATTCTGTTTCCTCCCAGCTTCTTGTGCCCTTTCCTGAGAACAGCCTTGGTGCTCTCTCTCTACAACACTGCTTATCAGAAGGTGTAAACATCAGAGTGTTACCAGCGTGGTTTTCCTTGTCAAAGCCAATCATAGCATCATAGCAGACCCCCAGAAGAAAAATGCATCCCACTAAGACAGCCCCCCAGTGTCCACGCAGCGAGCCACATCGGGCTCCCGTGGAGCTGCAGACGGCACATTTCCCTGGCAGCATTGGCCAGGGGTGCTGGGGAGGTTTTGGTGCTCAGCTTGGGCGTGGCGCTGCTTTGCCTGCTTTGTAGGTGTGTGAACAGAAGTGCTTTCCCCCCTTGTGTTCTGTCCCACGGCATTTGCCCCATGGTTGGTAGAAGAAAGAGCTGGTGGATTCAGCAGCAGTAGATTCTGTTGGTTTCCTTGGTTTATCCCAAGGCTGCTGTGAAGGGGAGCCTGGTTGGCGTAGCAGTGAGCAGCAGCTAACAGGCTGTGCAGAGGAGGGCTTTGCAGAAGGAGCAGGAGTGCCTGCGTCCATCTGTACCCTCGGATACGTTCTGGCGGTGAGGCAGCAGCTGTCGCCACAGTGAGTGAATGCAGACTTGCCCTGGGGCCGCCACGTGGTGCTTCCTAGCCCTACCCTCCTGTATATGCCTGGCAAAGCACAGCCACCCTGCACCCAGGGCAAGCGTTTGTCTTAGTGTCATGTTTCATGCTGTCTTGTGAAGCTCAGGCACTGGGGGCAGCTTCCCCCCAAAGAAAAGGAGGAGGAAATGAGGTCGTCATGGAAGCCAAAAGGCAAAAATGCGCTCGGGAAAGAAATTGGCAAAGCAGTCTGGTAGTAGTGCTGTGTTTCTCTTCCTTTATTTCCATCCAGGTGAAAGAGATGGCTGCTCTAAGCCACCCTTGGGTGCAAAGAAGGACCCTAGTGTGGATTTGCCATAGGCCCAGCAAGAGGCTCAAGAGGACCAAGCGCCGTGTCCTGCACTTTGGTCCCGACAACCCCATGCCAGCTTCTCCAGGATTTGGCTGAGATAGAATTCCAACCACGCACTGATTTCTCGAACGCTGGGGTGCCCTTTTGGAATCCTGTGGTCTTGTGACGTGGTCTTGCCTCCCCACCTTGTCCGTCCATGGTGGAGCAGCCGGGTGGCCCTTAGTGATGTCATAAGCGGGTAGAATGAGGGGAGGAGCAGCGCGTGCTGCTTCCCTTCATTGGAGCGCTTGAGCTCGGCGTGAGTACGTGGCTTGTTGCACTTGTGCACTGATTGAGTCCGTTCGTCTTCATCCCGTCTTGTGCAGCGCCTTGCAGGTAAGCTGAGACGGTGTGGGATAGACGGGTGGGCAGCGAGGGCTTGAGAAGTGCTGGCTGGCGGAGCTCCTAGCATCATATTGCTTAGCCTGGACTGTCAGAAACCGTTTTCCCCCAGGCCATCACTTCCAAAGCCATCCATCAAGGTGGCATTTGTCCCACGGTTTTTCCCTCGCCTTCTTTGCTAAATTGTGGAGGCTCACTGACCTGCTGTTTCTCTGTCCCCTCCCCACCCTCCGCCTGCTCCCTTGGTGCAGCTTTTGCTTGCGGAAGATCAGAGCAAAGTGACAAGGAACAGCTGCGGGTTCTAGGATCTTCTACTACCTTGTTCTGATCTCTTGCCAGGTACGTGCCACGTTTTGTCCCCCCACATGGTTCAGCAGCCCGCGTTTAGTCGCACCGTGTGTAGTAACACAGCCTCGTCCATCTTGGATGTGACACTGGAAAAAACATGTGTGTATTCTCCACTTCCCCTCCAACTCAGCCCTCGCAAGGATGCTGCCTGTAGTGCTGGGAGCAGCTAGTGTGAAGGAAGTAATCCCTTAGGCAAAGAGCCCTAGTCCCACTCTGTGCAGAGCTGCACAACGTGAGCCAGGGGCACAGGCGTGCATGCTTTGGCTGTGTGAGTGTGGCCGACAGCGGTAGGGAGCACAGCAGAGATGCAGGCAGAGGAAATGCGTGGGCAAGGCTGCGGCCGGCGCTGGTGGTGAGGGCTGCTGCTGGGAGCCGAGGGCTGGGGAGCAGCTCCAGCCCCAGCAGCGACACCTCTCCCTGGCCTGCTACTGCGCTCTCAGCGTGCTGCGGGCAAATGAATCTGCTGCTTTGTGCCAGAGTCCCCATCTGCTAGCAGAGGGACAGCGACTTGGTCCAATGCTGCGTATTGCAACGGCTGTCCCGTTTGAATAGACTGCACAGAGTGGTTGTTTCTAGAAGTAGTTCTGAAGAAGTCTCTTGATCCAGTGCTGTGTGAGCACAGGAAATGTGTTTCTTTTCTGTTGCAGCTTGTCGCGCCTGCTGTGATGGGCATCGCGAGCAGCGAGATCAGCCGTGGGCCTGACCGGGCGTTGACGGAGGTACAGTGTGAAGCTCTGCTTGGTCTCTGTTCCCTGCCTTGAGCCAGCAGAATGAGCCACAGTTGTGCTCTCCTGCTTTTCAAGAGAGAGAGCATCCTTCCGGCTCTCTCGGTGTCCCTGAAGAGCTGCCTTAAAAGCTTCATTTCCTTGCTAGTGGCATCGAGATGGCACCCTGAAATCTTCCTTGTTTGTCCTCAGCTCCTCACCATGGCCTGTGCTCTCTGTTTCAGCCTGAGAACCAGGGGAAGCCCTTGCTGGTCCAGGAGGAGTTATCTCTTAATATTCCAGCTATTGCTGCTGGCCATGTTATTAAGAGATACATTGCCCAGGCAGTGGATGAGCTCTCCTTGGAGGTAAGCAGATAAAGAAGGCATTCCTTGTTGTCACGGCCAGAAGAGTATACCGTGTGAATGCATCAGGAATATTCTCAGACACCTTCAGAATGCCTTGTGAGGCGAAGCCCAGAAGATGCAGGTCCAGATAGGACTTGCACTGGGTTGGATGCAGGGAGGAGTTCAGCCATGTCTAAAAGATGGTTTCATATGGCATGCTTGCACTGTATTCTGTGTGGTGTGTAAGGCAGCAACTCTTGTACCTCCAAGCCCAGCTTTCCCACAGGAAATGCCTGAAGAGCTGCCCCGGTGCAATTGCTCTCAAGCTGTGCGCTCTTTGGCAGTGCAGAAGAAGGGTGCCATCTCAGCTGTGCTTTCCTCCCAGCTGTGCTGAAGCTGGGATTGATGTTGCAATGTCTTGCAGGTGGGAGACCTGGTGTGCATTACTGCTATGCCAGCAAAGGAGCAGAGCCCCTGGTGGAGAGGCAAGCGTGGCTTTCAGGTAGGCACGAGCTTCAGACTCCTGGGCGCAACTGCAGTCAAGTCAGGAACGTCAGCTTCGAGCTGCTCGGCCTGCACAGGGTGGCTTCTGGACATAGACAGTTTCCCTGTGTCGCTGTCAGAGGACTTTCCCTTTGGCTCTGGGCTTGGGTAGGAAACTATCTCCTCATTTGACTTAGAAGCAAGAGCCTCTCGTGCTCCATACGCAGTCAGAAGTTGACCACCTCTGTCCATTGTACAAGCACGGAGGACAGAGCCTTCTTGTGCGGAACCAAGTATTGCTTTTGTAGGTCTTCTGGCTGCAAATGTTGAATGAGGGTTACTTTTCTGCAGGCCAATCTGTCTTGGTTTAACAGTTGAGGCCTGATAAATGCTGCATTCAGTATTCCATCCCTCTTTTTGTTCTTGTTCCAGGTTGGGTTTTTCCCTGGTGAGTGCGTGGAGCTCATTAACAGAAAACTTCCTGAGGCCCTCGTCAATTCAGCACCAAAGCCAGGTACGGATGTTACATGTGATGGCGCGGGGAAGTCACATGGAGTCTTTTTCTGGGTGTGTTCTGTGTTGAATACCTCCTTTATCCATCCCACGTTCTCCTCTGTGTTGATGATCCTTCCTGCATCCCACGGGGTGTAGGGCTGCTGTTTTGTAGGCAGTGAGAATGAGGGCTTGGGCAAATGCTCGAATCCTTGTAGAATGCAGTGTTGGCAATGTTCTTGCCGCTTTGACGCGCTCTGTAGCATGTGTTTCAGCTCAGCCTGGTCCCACTGAGCCCAACCTGAAATGAACTGGTTTCTTCCTTTTGTTGTGCAGTGCCAAAGAAGCGTGGCAAGCTCCTCAGCTTCCTTCGTTCCTTCGTGAAGGCCCGCCCAGAGGAACCGAAGCAGCGGGAGATGGAGCTGGAGAAGGAGAAGGGAGGGGTGTTTGGCTGTGACCTGGGAGAGCATCTTCTCCACTCTGGCCGTGATGGTAAGGAACAGCCCATTCCTGAGAGCTTCCTCTCTCTGTTGGGCATGTAAAGATGAAAGAAAGGGAGATCATGTCTAGCAAGGGGCAGGTTGATAGCGGTGGAGAAGCGTGAGGTGGGAGTTATGGCTGAAAGGGAAGCTGAGGCTAATGCTCATAGGAGGCCGGCACACTTGTATTTGCTTAAAGCCAAAGGTGTAAGCCAATCCCACGCTAGCCTGAAAACCAAGGAAGCCTTTTGGCCCAAGAGAGTGTAGTGCGTCAGTTTCCTAGCTCTTCTGGACATGAGGTCTCACGCCTCCATTGCGGTGGGAGCTGTGATGGGACTTGTGGCAGTGTCTCTGGCTTCCCCAGAATTACTTTCTGCAGGCTGCTTGGCAGGTCCTGGCATTTCTTGAAAGCCAAGAACACGTCCGTGTCCAGTTTTGTCCCCGGCTCCTGCCTGTCTGCGCCATCTGCGACAGCCTTTTTTCTCCTGTGAGGAGGAGGCAAGCAGTAGCCTGGCTGGGCTTAGTGGATGGGATGTGACAGGGGCAGCGGCTGAAGCAGGACTTGAATCAGGAGCTCAGCTAAGCGCTGGCCCTTGTTCTGTAGTCCCCCAGGTCGTGCAGAGCTGTGCTGAGTTCATTGAGCAGCACGGCGTGGTGCAGGGGATCTACCGCCTGTCCGGCGTGGCGTCCAAGATCCAGAAGCTGCGGTAAGAGTGCTTCTTGACTGTATGTTGTCTTGCTTTGGAGTTGTTTTCCTCTTTCTCCAAGCCCTCTGTTTTTGTGTCCTTCTCTCCAGCCATGACTTTGAGTCGGAGCAGATTCCGGAGCTCACCGTCCGGGACATTCACAGCGTGAGCTCCCTGTGCAAGATGTACTTCAGGGAGCTCCCGACCCCTCTGCTGAGCGAGCAGCTGCATGGCAAGTTCTCGGTAAGCACAAGGCAATGGCCTTCATGTCCCTCTTCGTGGCCTTTCCCATCCACACACACGCCTGCGCACCTTTTTTTGGTCTTTTTTCTGTTGAAGTTGGGGTTTTGATGGACATCCAGTGGGTGTCTCTGTACAACAAGCAGCTCCTGCTTCCTGCACACTGCGTGCACCGTGACACCTGGTGTGTGCATCCTGCCACTGGAAATGTGGGAGATGGGAGCAGCAGTGCCCTCTGCAGCTCGGAGGCCCTTTTTCTGTTAGCCCCATACGCTTGACTCGCATGATGTGTGTCTCATTCCCTTTCTGCTTTCTTCCAGGACGCTGTTTGTGCCGGTACCGATGAGGAGCGGTTGGTCAGAATGCAGGAGGTCATCCAGCAGCTGCCTGCACCTCACTACAGGTCAGAAAACTGCTGCCCTCGGTTTGGGGAGCTCAGCCGTGCTGCATTTCAGAGGGCAATGACGCGATGGCAGGCTTTGTCTCACGCTGGCAACGTGATGCCTGTGTGTGTTGAAATGCTGGATGGCTGTGTGGGGTGAATGGATTGGGTCAGCTCCTGGGCACGGGGGCAAGGCTGGTGCAGCTGATGGCTGCAGCTGTGCTGTGCTGGGGCTTGGTGCTGCAGCGTGGCACTTGGGAAAGCTTGATCTACTTGCTATTCCGAAGTAAAAACAAGCAGTGGCATGAAGTGCGGTTTGTTTGGTGAATGTGAGCACGGCGTGCTCAGTGGTGCTGAAGGTTTGGCTCTTGCTTTCCAGGACACTGGAGTACCTGATGAGACACTTGGCTTGTCTGGCTGGGAGCTGCTCCGTCACAAACATGCCCGCTAAGAACTTAGCGATTGTGTGGGCTCCCAACCTCTTCAGGTAAACTTCTTTTTCCGCCTCAGCATAAGGCTTAGATCTGTTCTCCCACGGGCACAGTTTGGAGAGGAGGACAATTTGTGCTCTCTTGGTTTTGTCAGATGGGGCTGGTGTGTCCTTGATCAGCCGGGAGAATGTCTTCAGTGGCATCAGTGCTTGCCCACTGCGGAAGTCTCCAGAGCCCAACTGGACAGCCTTTGGCTGCCCAAATGCCCAAACGTGGGGAAACGATCTCGGGTCAATGACTTCTCCAATCTGCCTTTTCTACAGATCCCAGCAGAACGAGGCTGCCTGCGCCAGCGGAAGAGCTGCCTGCGTGGAACTGCAGAGGCAGTCAGATGTGGTGGAATTCCTCATCAACCACACCGACGTCCTCTTCTGCTCCAGCTCCACATCAGGCATCGGAGATGGAGCAGGTGAGCGTCTTCCTGCATGAGCTTTGTCTTGATGAGACACCTTGATCAAATGCAGGCCTTCTCCAGGATCGCTGAAATACGCTTTTGCTATCGAGGGGCCTGCAGACTTGTGGGCTTAGATGAGAATATGGCATCCTGTGGCTGGATGCGGAGAATGTCCAAGCCCAAAGTTGAGCATGAGAAAACCGTCCCTGTCATGGTGATGTTTTGCGTGCAGGTGAAGCTTGATGACAGAGTTCTGACCTCCTCTTTTTCCAGTGGTTTGGATAAGCAAGGCTGAGAGATGTGTGGCACCTCCCCCAGAACTGTGATGGCTGTGCCGCTGCTTTCTGATCCTCCCTCTTAGCTGTGGTCTTCCCTTCCAGGGTGCAGTTCTCCATCAGGGCCCGAGTCTGTGCAGGTGTCTTCTCCTGCCACCAAGCTGCTTACTTTGGAGGAGGCACAGGCACAGAGGGGAGGCCACAGCAGCTCTCCCGCTGTGACAGAGAGCAGGGACATGGAAGTGGAAGAAGGCCCCGCAGCTGCGCGAGGGAAATTCCACACAGTCATCCACTTTCCATCTGAAAGGTAAAGAGGACTTTCTTTTCCAGCAGCTTCCTATCAGACTTGGTTGTTTGGGCTTTAGTGGGTTTTTCTCCACTATTGCTAGTGCCAAAACTTGCAGAAGCTACGTGACGCTAATGGGGCGTGTGGTGGTGTACTGAATGTCCCCTCCCTTTGGACTCTGAGGTTCAACTAACAGGCAGTTGCCTGACGGGCTCAGTTTAGCCACCAGAGGGGGCCTATTGCTAATGTACGTGTCAGAGATGCTTTTGAACTCCCTCTCTGGCTGCACGGTTCCTCAGCAAGCAGTTATGTTTGCCAGCTCAATCAAAGCCCTCCGTTCGATGCTGTCCTGGACAGCTGTGCAGCCTCTGCTTGCATGCTCTGCATCTGGGTTGACATGGCTGAGGGGAATGTAGCCAGCAAGACTCCAGGGCTGAGCTCTAGGAATGGAACCATCCTCAACCGTGTGAATCAGAGCGAGCTTCTAAGTTGTGTTTCAGCAGGAACCAGGCAGCGCTAGGAACAAGCAAGTGTTGGCAAGAGCTCAGGGCAGCTCTTCCCTCACCCTGCACCATGCACGACTCACACCGCTCCCTCTTTTCTCCCTCCAGACCAAGTCCACCCAGCAGGGTGAAGGAATCCCCAGCATGCAGTTGGTGTTCCTGTTTCAAGCTGAGAAAACCATCCTCTGTGGCCAAACGCCAACTGCAGCGCGATGCCAGGGAGCCCTCGGAAACAGAGGTGGTGGTCCTGGCAGGTAAGGGTGCACATCCAGCTGTCAAAACCCTGCTTGTCAGCGCCATGGAATTCATGCTTGGAGTCCACACAAAAGAGAAAGACAAACAACAAAAGCGCAACAGTTCCTTTCGAGACAGTGCTCCTACTGTTGCTATTGTCCTGTTGGCTTTGTCCTGCTGCCACTGCATAAGCAAATATCAAGAACCACTCTCATCATTCAGCTTGTGCAAGTTTGCCACTAACTGTTTGCATGTGTATCTACTCCTTCCTAGGTGAACCGAGCCCTCGTCCACGCAGAAGAGCCAGAGCGTATAGCGATGCTTCACTGTGTGCGTCCATGTATGGAGAGCTGCTAGGAAGCATGAATCGCTGCAGCTCGGATGAGAGCCTTCCATATAACATCAGTGAGGGAATGAAGGTCTTGATCCAAGTGGAAGCCCTCATCTCTCCCAGCGGTGCAGAAGATGCTGACCTGAGCCTGCCAGAAACAGCGGTCACCGAGCTGGACTGTGACGGGGCACCATTGCAGTGCAGCCCAGCCCAAGCACAGCCCGAGTGCCCCGACAGCAGCAGCTCCATGCAGGAGCAGGTCAGCGTCAGCCAGGAGGAGCCGAGCCTGGTGGAGGGGGACGTAGAATCAGAGCTCCAGTCCCAGGCACCGGGCAGCAGCACGAGCTCTGAGCCCCTCTCTCCTTCCCAAGAAAGGATGAGTCCCCTGTGTACACCGGACCTCTCACCAAAAGGCCCTCCTGGCTGTGAATGAATAAAAGCACGCTGGTGCTGGATCAATGCCTTGACTGCCTTCTGAGTCTTCATTCCCAGGGATTGGGATGGATGCAAGCAACAGCAAGGCAGCTCATGTTGCAAGGCTATGGCTGTGGGCTGTGCGTGCAGCAGAGCTGCGGGTTTGTTCCCATTTTGTCTGGCTGTGGGATGCCTGCAGCGAGAGCTGTGCTCCCGTAGTGTATGGTAGCAAAGAATCTCCAGCATCCGGGATGCTGCTCATGATCATGGCCAGCTTGCTGGCTGTGGATTTGTGATGCTTTTGAGTGAGGGCTTTTGGATGCTCCTGGATGCCTCGGCTGGTCCCCGCCAGCTCTCTCGTCTCTCCCGCCGTGTCCATTCCTGGCTCCCAGCTACGAGCTGGCCCTGCAGAGCATCTGCAGCCCTGTCAGCATCAGCATCCAGCAGCGGCAGGAGGAGCTCCCCCTGACCAACTCCAGGCAGTAGTGCTCGGTCTGCAGGTTAGCTGCCATTTACCTGTAGGTGGCTCTTGCAGAAGAAGACTCAAACAGCAGAGCGTTTTCCTCATCTGCAGCACGCAAATGCTACAAAAGCAGAAACAACCCAGGAAGCTGTGGGTTTGCGAGTCTGCATGGACATGCACTGTCTGTGTTTTCTGGTGCTCTGCCATACTTTTTGTCCTTCTCCTTGCTCTTCCATAAGCTGCTCAGGATTGGAAAGCTGCATGTCCCATAATTCCCCAGAACCCAACTTAGGTGACTGGTGTCCTGAACAGGTAAGGACCGTGTAAATATACAAATCTTTCTCATTGCACAACACGGCAGTGCTGCCAGACTTTGTTATGGCTCTTTAGGGCACCTTGCAGGCTGTGTGACATTTTCCTCTCACCTTTCCCTTTCTTTCCCCAAGGTTTTGCCTTGCTTTGCCCTTTTATTCCTTCTACCTTCCTCTGTGTTGCTCAGGTGTTGCCATTCTTCAAGAGCGTTATCCAGTTGTGTTGCACTGCACCTCTTCATGCCTTGGATCTCTCTCTGGAGCACAAGAGCAGATTGAGGGGGGGAGCTGTCGAGCAGATTGAGGTGGAAGTCAAAGACTCAAATCCAATGTTGCGAAGCCACTGCGGATGCCAAATCCCTGCACGGGAGACCTGGCCGTGTGCAGGAGTTACTGCAGGATGAGGAGCTGCTATTGGTCTTCAAGCAGGTAGGAGTTTGTTACCACGCATAATACTGTATGTATTTGTTGTTGTTGTTGTTTTAAAATCAGTGCCAGTATGCAGTCTGATCCTATGTGTTTGAACAGTGTGGTGTAAGGATTGTCAGCTGAGAACAGCAGCAGAACATGGGGCTGTTGCAGGGGGAGGGCGTGGGGAAGGAAGCGGGGAAAGGAAAGGGAAAGCCTGGAAAAGGAATGGGGAAGGCACGGGGTGAAGGAAGGGGGCAAGACACAGGGGAATGAAGGGGAAAGGACAGAATACCTGTAGGGCAGCCTAAAAAGCAGTAACAAGCTCTGGGAGGACTGTAGAGTGCCAGATTCTGTGCTGGGTGTTTATCTGTGTGTGTACGTTGTCATTGTTTGTGCCTGGCTGCACTGCTCCAGCCCAGAGCCCGCTGCCTGCAGCTGCATCTTTGCTTCCTTCCCTCCTGCCCGGAGCCCCACGGGTGCTCCCACAACTCCCTTCCCACCCCCAAAATGCCAGAGAAGACACCTGGCAGTGGGATGGAGGAATCCCAGCAGCCCGTTTTCCTTCTGCCTGCAGCTCTCTCCTCCTCTGCCACACAGGGCTCCGGACTGTCCAATGGGAAAGACGTGGGGGAAAGGGAGTGCTGGCAGCAGCGACTGCTGCGGCTGACTGGGGAGGGTCTGCATCCCACGTGCCCTCCTGTGCTCTCTCTCCAGCTGCAGGAGGGCCAGAGAAGGGCAGATGAAAAGCTGCAGCTGAGCCTGATGGACCTGCACAGCTCTCGGGCTGTCTTCCAGAGGTAGCTGTGATTTACATTAGGTAGCTGTGAAATACATTAAAGCACGAAGAAGACAGAGGCTGAGTGAACACCAATATGGCGCTCTGCTTTCTGCCAACGTGCTTTAATTTTGTTGTCGTTAAATGTACTGGGCAGTTACATTTTGGCATGTGAATATTTCAAAACAGTGCAACAGATGCTGGCAAAAAGTAATTAAAATTTTTATTATTATTATTATTATTATTTTCTTTTTGTAAAGCTCTTAGCACGGCTTTCCTGAGTTTGGAGGAGTTTCCCTCTGTTTTCTTCGTCTTCACCCCCACCGCCCCCCACTTCTCATTCCGTGTTCTTCCCCCGTCATCCCGACAGAGCACTGACCGCCAGCGATTGCGCCGCGGGCCGCATCGATCCCGTCGAGGTTCTTTCCGCGGTCTCTGCCGCCACCTCGTGGCCAATGCGCGGAACTGCCGCTGTCCGCTGCTCAGTCCTGCAGGCGGCACAACGCGTGCGCGTAGGAATGCTGGAAGTGGCTTCGTAACCGCTCTGTGCAGCTCATCCGCCGCTCTCTATTGTGATTAGTCCTCCAGGTCACAGCGAGCATGCGCCCGACGACTCCAAAGCAGCAACTGTTGCTCCTAAGCGCTACGCGTGCGGGCGAGCTGCCGGTTGTCGGACCGCCGGTTCAGCCATCTCCTCCTTCTAAACCAGGCTGCCCCTCATCTATTTCCACGGCGGCACCGAACGTACGCGGCCGCCATTCCGCCAATCGGCCACGCGGGGGCGCCAGAGACCGCGGCAACGACGACTCCGAGCGGATCGCCGTTGACCCGCACCGCCTCGTCCCGTGAGGCGGCCCGAACCGCCGCAGAGCGGCCGCTGCCCTCGGGGGAGCCGTGCGGGGAAGCGGGGCGGCGCTGAGCTTCGGGAGCGAGGAGGAGGAGCGGGAAGGTGAGCGACTCAGGGCAGGTGGGGCTGTCAGTCCTTTTGTCGTGGCTCTTCAGCCTGTTCAGACAAGGCAGTGGGCAGCTGAGATGTCCTGGGTGGAGATGGGAACTTGCAAGGGAGCGTGTGAGAAGGACAGGTGGGGTCAGGCATCTGCAGCTACCGAGATAGCCATCCCCATCACCTCTCAGTGTTCATCTTAATTGAATTGTTTTCATTGAAATCTGCTCCCCCCTTCAGGGAAGGAAGTTAAATTAAAGTCTGCTTCTGGGTTCAGTTAAAGTCCTTCTCAAACTGAGCAATCGTATGAGATACCGAAGGAGATTTTGTTGTTTTTTTTTTAAGAAAATTAAAAAGCAGAATTGTAATAAATGTAAACTTTTCAGGGGTATTTCATTTAATAACTAATGAGAGCTGTAAGCATAAGCTTTTGGGTTATAAGGTTAGTAAGGAGACGATTCAGATCGTTTGTGTTGGGCAATGAGCACAAGGTAAGTGCTGATATGCTTCTGTGCCTGCAGCTTAAATTAAGTTGGTATAAATTAAGTGGGACGCACTGATGTATGCTGTATTCCTACCCACATAGACTTGGGTAGAATCTATGCAGTGTAACCTCGCTACACTTGCCATATTATGTTCTTTAGGAATGTGTTGTGTAGAGGAATATGGGTAAAATGTCAGTGGGGGTACCTTCAGAACTACCACTACGTCAGTGACATTTGGTGTTTTCCAAAGCATGAATCTTGTCCACACACAGTGCTTCTGTAAATGTTGGTATGGGTAAGTCTTGCAGTTCTTCTTTGCTCCGATGCAGGTGCTATTATTAGCAAGGATTTTGTGCTTTGTTTTAAGCAGAAAATGTTCAGGAATGTGTTAACTGTTGACTTGTCGTGGTTTTGATTGTCTGAGTGTGTTCTTTTTTAGGATGGCATCGTTGCAGGATGTGCCCCATGCCCACCAGAGGGAGTATGAGAAACACGTGGAGAGCATTGACAGTTCAAAGATAACTGCCCAGGAATGAGAGAAGCCTTCAGATGCTGCTATGAATTACAGGTTCTACAGGGGCGCGAAAACATACATAGAGAACTTAGTAAAGAGTTTCAATGAAAAAGTACGCGTGTTTTCCTTCCCTTCGCTGCCACCCATTTCTTTAAGATGATGAACCTGCATTTTTTCCAGGCTAAAATGAGATTTCTTATTTGGAATTGATGATGAGAGATGTCCAGTTATAAGTCAATTCTATCAGAAACTTGAGTGTCACAGGAAACAAAGGAGGAACAGACCACCCCTCACAGTAACCTAAAATGATTAAGGTAGGATATGTACGCTGGCTTGAGCTGTGGGCTCACCTGGGTTGTGATGGAGAAAAACAGAATGTTATTGGAAGAAGTTTTCTTCAGGTGTAGTAACCAGGGTGTCCTAAAGCTGTATGAGAGGTGGGACTTGCGTTCAGTTTTGGGATCTCAAAATGTATTTGCTTTGCAACAGTGTGACTAGTAATAAGGATCTTACAGTTAGGTTTGAGTTGGTATTTAGCTGGGTTGTGTGAGGACTTGTCTATGTTATCTGCTGTGTTGCTTTCCTTAGCTGCAAACCTTAACTATTAAAAATAGAAAATAAAAAAAAGATGGAAGGTTGGAAGATGCTGCACAAAGTTTGGCCTCGATGAGGGTACCCTCCAGAGAATGCTACTGTCAAATCCAACTACTGTCAGTTGTGCTGCAGCCTGAGGTGTTTTTTATGTAACTGTACATAACTGTACGAGGTTTCGTTGAGATGTTTCCTGTGATGGCAAGGTGTTCAAAGGCAGATTGAAGCAAACTAATTGTACCTAGTAGTGTCCCGCTTGAACGCTTTTTGGTAGGGTCTTAGGTAGTCCTGTAATAGGCAATTGGCATTCACGTTGTGGCTTTCAGTCTTAAACAGCCTGGAAAAACCTGCAGTGAGCAGGCTCTTGCTTTTCAGACTGTAATGCTCTTGTTCTCATCTCACCCTCATGCTTGAAAGCCTGTGAAAACTGTTCTTTCATTTGTTTTATTCAAACCTGATTGCTGTTTACCATATTCCAGCTGAAATACATAACTGAGCTCGAATCTGCTGTACGTGCACTTCTCCAGCAGCGAGCCGTGTCGGTACTGAAGCGAAGGCAAGATGAGCTGGAAACGGAATCTACTTATATGCAGCACCTGACAAGTTAGTATGGAGTTACCAGTTACTTTCTTACTGAAATCTCATTCTTTAAGTAGAAACACACAGTTAATTCTTGGATTATATTTTATTTTCATGTGTAATGTTTTCTCCCTCCCTGTTGTCAGTGGGCATATACCACAGACTGTGGTAGGCACTGTCCGTTTCCATCCAGGACTGGGAAGCGGTGAGCTGGTATTCCATCACTTGTTACAAGGTGTAAAGCAAACGAAGGTGATGTGGAGCCTTTGTTTGGGACGCAGGCACTGTAGAACAGGAGGACAAGGAAGGATTGACTGATAACTGGCAGCAGCTTGAGAAGAGTGAGTCTGGGGATGTAGCCCTTTCTGGTTCTAACTGGTGTGCAGGTGGGGTGGGTGCAAAGCATGCAGACTCTGAGTGTGTGTGCACTCTGGGAAGCACAGCTGGAAGCGTCACCAAGAAGGGGAGAGAGGAAGGGTGGATCTGGGGACCCTCCCTGTGCTCACTCAGGTGCTCACCTCCCGGTTCAGGCTGTGACCTGGCAATCCCCCTGCACGAGGGAGCAGCCACAGCTGTCCTACAGTTCACTGATAATATTGACTGTGCTTTACTCTGGAGACTGTGAATTTTTCATCAGGAGGTTTTACTTACTTTGGTTAGTCTCCAAATGAAGAGCAGAAGCAGAGTCAGTGTTCTGCATTCACCTCTTTGTCTTGTTCCTGGATGCAGTCACAGTTTCTATGCGATGGACTGTTGAGCGCAGTAGTTTCTTACAGACTACCTCTGGCAGGGATAGTATGGAGTACCATGTTAGATGTTTGGTGTTTCAGGTGGGGGGAGTTCCTAGTATGAATGTGGTGAAGTGAAGGTCGTTAGAGATGCTTTTAATGTCCTTTGGCAGCTCACAAAGTACCTTACTGTTACAGTCTGTGTCTCTAGGGTTGCATACTTACTTCTGCTTCCTCACTGTGTTTCCTTAGGCTATTGCTCTCACCGGGTGTTCTTAGTATATCACTGAGCTTTCTTTTACGTATGTACATGGTGAATAACTCACCTGAGTTCATTACAGAATGCAGGACTTGCAGGCGGCAGCTGAGAGAGCGTTCACAAACAGCTGGTCACCACGAAGGCATGTCGAGTGATGAAGAACTGGCTCTGACAGAGGTGACTGAATTCCAGAAGAGCAAAGGTTGGTCAGGATATGAGAGCAAAATTCCTCTGATATTTGGAAGGATTTTCAAGGGAGAGTGAAGAAATACTCCTTTTGAATGGTATATCGTTTATTTTCTACAGCACAGAATTAATGCATTTAAACAATTCTGACCAATGCCTTAGGAAGAATAGGTAAGATTGTAGGCTTCTTTAGTTTAATCAGTTTTTTGTCCAAAGTTGGAATGTATTTCAAATTGAGATTTGAACTGCCTTAGTGAGCAGGTCACGAGGAGCTGGGAGAGGCACGATGCGTATTTGCTGAATAACAGAAGAAGGATTTTCCTGTCCGAGCTTTTAAGAGACATACAAAATATGAAATGTAATGGGTATTTAAATCTGTGCAGTTGTTCAAAACCGCAGAAGTCTTTTTGTGGTCTTCTGTATCTCTTTTTTTTCCTGAAAAAGGCTTTGCCAGAGTGCTGGTTTTAAAACCCATTTCAGTGTAAGAGGTGTGAAAGATGAAGCACAAATGCTGTTATCTTAAAGATATTTCTTCTGTTCTGTAGGTGCATGAACTGTTCAGCTTATGCCTCAATAAATTCTGTGATTGTTTCTTCTCATTCCTATTGAATATTATCCATAGATAACGTTCTAGAAGAGAGTAAGAAAATGTTTGAAGATGTCCGTGCAGATGTTTGTGACATCAGAAAAATCCTGTTGAAATTCCAGGAGCTGAAAGAGAAGTTTCCCGACTCTTACTGCGATGCTTACATCGCTTTTTGCCTGCCTAAGCTTTTAAATCCATTAGTGTGAGTTCAGTTAATAAATTGGAGTCCCCTTGAGGTAGGTGCATCACCAGACTTTATTTTTGTGAAAAATTGTGTGTGTGTGTTCGTGTGTTCTGATATCCTCTGGGCTTCTGGGTAGGCGGTGCTCCGCTACGTTTCTGGTCTGTACTGTCTTTGCAAACTTGTCTACTCTGATGTACTCATCTTTGTTAACTGGCAAGACCTGTGGCTATTTCTGGCATCTCAAAGTATGACAGGACGGGGGCATGCTGCTTGCAGGGAAGACTTCTGTACAGGAGCTTTGCCGTGGGTTATAGAGGCATTCCAGAGCTTGAGATAAGTGTTGATAACTAGAAGGAGGACATCTTTTCCTCTTGTCAGGTTGCTTGTATATGAATCACTTGCATCTTTATTAATGTGGAGCTGTTTGCTGACATTTTGACAACCTTACCCTCTGAAATCTAGCTTTACGTTCAGTTTTAGCTTGCTGCTTTGGTCCATTCCGTGATTAGAATCCATGTAGGACTGTTAAATGAGAATCTTTTGGTATCATTGGATATATTTTTGCATGGAGCTTTTTCTCTCAATCCTGACAGCTGAACAACTAATGGGAATGATCTTTCAGCAGAATTCTACAGACCTGAAAAGTCGTCTGAATCAAAAAGAGATGATGATCCTGATGAAGAAGTTTTGCTTACAGTGATTGAAAAAACTATCCTGCCAAAAATTACAGGTATATTAAGGTTGTCTTGAGGACATTCACTGCAGCTAGGTAATGAAACCTTAAATAAGTGGTAATGTAAAATTATGTTGATAGTTACAATTACTTGTTAAGGTTACTGCAAATGAAATGTTTAGCTTTTTGACTGTTTACTTCCTTGAAACTAGAGCAGATAGCCACTTGGATATCATGAATGAAATAATTCCTATTTTTCAGCATTTGTCAAGAATGTGTGGGATCCTTTATCGACTTCACAGACTGAGAGCCTTACACAGCTTTGCGATAACGTGTTTGTAAAACAAGTCCTGTCCAGAAGGGAATGCAGTCAGGCAAAACATGTAAAGGCTGTTGTGGTAATGGGGAAGGAAGTTCTTGATGCAGTGTATGCATTCACTGTAAATATTCACTATAACATACACTTAGCCCATGTTCTGGTTTTATTCTCATGTAAATCTGGGAGTTTATCCAGCATAAAGTAGGTGAAACTAAGTTGATGTTTAGGCCCTTAGTATGAAAAGAAATAATAACAAACGTTTATGCAGTCGCCACACTTGACTTCAGGAAGAAGCTTTAGATAAGATTCTGTTTGTATAGTAGCTGTGGTGTTTTGTTGTGGTTTTTTTTAATAGAACCTCATAGCTGGAAAATACGTTAATCTCATTATCCAAGAGGATTTTATTAAAACAAAAAAAAAAAAGAAAGATGGTTAAAGCTGAGACTTGCTCACAGGTCTTCAATGCAGCCGTGATCTTAGTGTCTATTATATACAGTGGCACCTGCATTCAGCTGAATTACCATTTTGCTTTTCCACATGAACAAAATAACTGCCTAAAATTGTTGTAAGTGGAAGGTGAGATCCTTTTCTTGTGAGGATGTGTTAATATTTTTCCTTTTTTCTTTTTTTGACAGGATTTGATTAACACGGTTGTCCTGAGGATGAAGCAGTCTGTAGAGGAGGATGTCTTTATCCCTCCGTATCCGAAAAGGTAAGCTGTCTCTGGGAATTTATTTTTTACTTTTTAAAATTGTTATTTTTAGTCATAGAATCATAGAACTGCTCAGGCTGGGAAAGACCTTAAAGACCACCAAGTCTACCTGCAACCTAACCTCTTTTTTTAGCCTTTGTTCTATTTTTCTGTACCTTTTCCCCAGAAGCGTGGGTGAAATATATTGTAGACATCCATGAGCAAATGGAACAAATGTGCCTTCTACTGTTTCATTGTAGGAATAGTTACCAAACATTGATGTTTATGAACTCATTCCGACAAGAGTAACTACGCAGTCGACTTAATGCTTTTTTGCTCCTGTAACTAAAAGCTTTCATAAATGGAAAGTTCTTAGTTTATGGGACACAGCCCAGAGTCTGGTTTTGTGATCTTAACTTGGAGTATCTGAGGGCTTGTGTTATTTGTGGTGGTCTGCTTCCCCCTTCTACTCCTGACTCCTCCTTTCTTTCCTGAAAGTAGTTGATATTGCTGATGCTTATTGCTGGACACTCTTAGAGAGGGGATAACTGGTAAGAGTCTGGTAGATGTGGGGTTAAGACACAGCTGGGAGAAGAGTGTTGCTAAGCCTGATGCAGCATGTTTGTCTGGTTACAAGCAGTGCTGTTCTGCTGAGAATCCATTAAACACATACTCGAGTGTTTCCAACTGCTAATTCCATTGGGTATTGCAAGGAGTTTCAGTTAACAGCTGTTTCCTTAGACCTTTATTCTGGTTGTCACTGCTGAAAGAACTCCCATAGTTGTAATTCATCGATGTTTAAGAGATGAATTGTCTGCTTGTCTTCCTTTCAGGTCAAACAAAATCCTTATTTCCTCTTCCTCTTTTTCTGACCAGCACTGTGGAAGACAAATCATCGCCATGTTCAAAATTCCAAGGCAGACGGTTTTGGTCAGCTGTTGAGGTAAAGAAAAAGCACCGATCTTGTCTGTGAAAAGCATTTTAGTTAAAAGGAGATTGTAGTCTTTGAGGAAATGTATCTTCAGTCAAATCTGATTCCTGAGAGCTTAATGTATTTTAATAGGAAGGTTAGCTATTTTTCGTCAGTGAGCTATTTATGCTCACCCACCTCTGATACGTAGTGAAGAGACTTTAATTTCATCATCTGTTCCTGCTAACCTTCCATGAGATCAGTCATTGGCACTCTGTGGATAGGTCTGTTTCCTCAGTATGTGCATACAGTGCCCATGCTGCTCTTGTAGAATACAATCCCTGCATGTGAGTATAAGCGTATTAGTATAGCTTTATTCAGTCTAAAGTGCTGAGTTATGTCTGATTAAGTGCTGAATGTCTGAATGCCTGTGATTCAATTCCCTCTTAGATCTGTTTCCTCTATGAGTGTGTTTGGATTCGTACTAAAGATGAGGTTTAGATGCAGGAAAACACATTAACGTCCCAGTTCCCCTGCTGTGTGTGCTAACAAGGCCATGGTGACAGTCCTGCATAGGCTTCCTGCTGCCATGTTGCACATTCCTGTAGAAAAATCAGGGAATTTGGGAATGTTGAGGACTTGCCATATTCACTCCTTGGGCAAGCTGTTGTGTAAGGCTTTGTCATGGACAGATGCAGAGAAGAGAAGAGGGAGCTTAGTGCTGATACCTGGCAGACACGAAACAGACATAAGATTCTGGTATCACCCTCTGAGATTGTGTATTGCCTGACTTAAATGTCCTGTCAAATACATGTTTCTAAAAGCGAGACCAGTGGTCTTTCACTGCATGATTGAAGTTTTCTCCCTTTCAGTTTGTTTTCCATCCTCACTGTCAGGTCTTCTCTTTAGAAGTGGTGATGTGCAGAATGGTTGAAAATGTGCTTATGTTGGGGATCTTCTGACAGTTTGGAGAGAATAAATCCTGTTTTATGAGTACTGAGATTGGACGGACATGGTATCTTTTAAGTTTAAAAAGGAGGTTCTAATGCACCCTCAGCCATCAGATATGCATGTTCTGTTTCTCCATTACTGCGGCTGCTCTCCAAGGTTCTCCTTTGGGATGGGACTGTACAGGAAGACACAGTCCGTGGTGTGGGACTGAGCAAGCTGCTGAATCGTTGCCTTCTTCTGAACCTCTTCAACACACCACCAGGGCCAGAAAACATAGAGAAGTGTAAAGAGGTGAAAGGTCTTATTTCCATGGGGACAGATGTAGTCTGAAGTGTAATTATTTAACATTTGAAGTTGTTTTTTTGTTTGTTTCTTTGTTTTTTAATGACCTTGGTGTATAAAAGAATTTCAAAGCAAGCACTGGTTCCCAGGCTTTAGGAATAACTGCTTAAAATGACGGTTTTGTTTTTTGAAGAGTAAACACTGCCAATAATAACTGAACTAGCCTAAAGGACAAGTCTGTCAGAAGTGGTGTGACTAATGTTATTGAAAGCCTTTTTTTTTTTTCTTTCTATTTTTTCTTTCAGAATACTCTCTGGGTGAACAGGTGGTTGCATGCTTCCCAGAAAGGTGGTTCCAAAATCTTGGAAGTGGGTCAACTCTCCCCGAGTCAGTGAACTTCTGCCAGCATTTGGTTCAGTGAGCACGTATGCTTCACAGGAATAACCACAGGTAACAAACAACATGTTCTTTGGGATGCAGCACTTCCTCATATTCTTTATGTATTTCTTTTAGGGACGTGGTTCAACGGGCATGGTGGTGATGGGTTGACAGTTGGACTAGATGATCTTTGTGTTTTTTTCCAACCTTAATGATTCTATGATTCTTAAATTCCTCAAGCCTCATGCATTTAACACTTTCGGTGATGTACTTCCAACATCGACGTAGAACTAAAGATGCAATCCATAATGTAAAATGGATCGCTTTTGCAGTACTAGTTCAGGCTAGTTTGAGGCTCTAGACGTTGGGTGCAGTTAGTGGTCAGTGTAGCTCAAGGCACGTTTTAGCTTTATTGATTTTGAAGTCAGGTGTGAATGTGTTGCTATGTCAACTTGTTTTTGTAATAGTGATGAAACTGAAGAAGTTGTTCTCCTGTTGGTGAAAGTCAAGGCTCTGCATATTGCTGAAGAGCTCACTGAAGAGTGCAAATGGGAACATCTTAAATCTGTGATCAGGAAATAAGGATTTCTTTGAAGCAGCGGTTCTTTTACTGAAGCAAGCCTGATGCTCACTCTAAAAAAGTGGTAACGTTTAATGAGTGGACTGCCTACAGTTGTTTTACTGTGAAATATTCTGTTGGTTTTTTTTCCAAATGTCTTCTGATGCCATCTACTCCTAGATAGAATCACAATAGTCAGTGTAAAGTGCAGGTGTTCTGAAATATATGACGAAGCCTCACTGCTTTGTTCTTTTGGGAAGGATGACTGCAGTAAGTGCCTGTAACGTTACCACTGCTGGTGAGCAGACAACTTCACAAGCTGTTTTCAGTACCACACCAAATCACTCTGACTCGGGAGTCACTGAACTCTAACTTATTGTCCACTTAATGAGATAGCTCTACCAAACTCACAGTGAGTTCTTCTTAGCTTTTTGATCCCGACACAGAAGCAGGAATTCTGCGTGCAGTGAGAAGTTTGATCTGTGAAGATCTACTGATGGTAAACGGGTGGTCAGGAAGGTAAGAAGTTGCACAGGAGAACGTTTTAACTACACTTACTCTTCTCCAGAGTATGATTTGTAGTGGAGCTTTGTACTTGAGATACAGACTGGACTTTGTGCACAGACTTGGAGTTGTCACCCGCCCTCATTTATCAGACAAGCAGAACAACAACTCCAGTTACCTTCTAGTAATCGGCTCTCTAAGGACATTTACCTTTTGCTTCCCTGTAAGACCCATTAAACCTCATTTTGTTGTACCCATGTTGGATTTCTAATGTTGTGTAACTTGTATAAGTGCAGTAAATATTACTGCTGCAGAATAAAAAGGATGTTTTCTTGTAGAAACAGCAGTGAGTCACAAATTCTGCTAAGTTTGCTATTGCCTGCTTCTCTAAAATGTTATGTATGGGTCTTCCATTTAACTCTTGGGGGCTTTTATTCCCTATGGTTTTTCTGTTGTTTTTTATTACAGAATATGTATTTTTGTAAACTATTTTAATTGTAAATTGCATTCATCAGTGTTATAGACAACAATGACTTTTAAAATAAAAGCAAAACCATTCTTTTGAAAAGTAAAGATGTTTTTGTGTTAATGAGACTTTTAACGCTTTCAAGTCTTGAACACGACAGGAATGTTATGTGAAGTATGGAAAAAAACTGTGGCACTGCTGGCGCTTCATTATCTGCAGGATTTAGGAGTTCTGTTGTAAGTAGTTGTGCACTTCTACTTTCCTGAGTGCAAAGAAAATACAACTGATGGGTAATCAGCTGAAGCATGTGATCTCTGTGCTTGCTTTTGTCTCCTCTGCTTCCTTATTCACGTTGAAAGTTGCTCCCAAAGAAATTAGTCTTGTGCTGCTATGAAATTGGAATAGGTTCTATCACGCTCTACCTCTGTAGAGGCTTCTTCCAGTGGCTGCAGACGTCACTTGTCATGACTGGTAAGCAGGGGAAGGCGATTTTTACTGGAGCTCAGAAGCCCCATCCCAGTTGAGTATCTTTGAGAACCTACTGTGCCACTTTGTGGTGAACCTTGCACCCATTCACACAATCTGACTGGAGTAACAGCTAATCTGGCTTCATTCTTGCAAGCTGGTTTCAAAACGTTGGTATTACTGCTTTGTTGTCAGGTTACTATTGGTGCTTTATCAGATGTCATTTCAAAAGTGCCTTTACAGGACAGCTAAGCAGCACTTACTCTCAGATTGTCCAGCTGGGCTTCTGTACATCTGCTTCCCTGCCATAGCCCCCTTCAGAGCATCTTGAATGAAGCATTTTCACAATTGGCCCCTGTCTACTTGTCAAAGGCAGAAGAAACAGTTATTTGGAAGTGACAACACAATAACTGCAAACCCCTTCTATTAGCTGTGATTTAGAAGGGAAGGCAGAAGCAGGGCTGAGCACACTGTAACACTGTTTTCAGGAATGGACAGTTTAACATTCAGACAAGAACTGCTGAAATTTCACTGTCTTTTATTTGCATACAAAACTTGAAAACTGACAATTCTTACATTGAACTCAAAGCTGTTACTTGTTCACCTCTTCACTCGCTTCCCTCCGTATTTATTCCTCTATTTTGAAGTATTGTATTCTTGCAGCATATCGAATTCCAGCCAGGGCTGCTTCCACTTCTGTGCTTCCTTCATTTTTTTCTCGGGTAGCTCAAATTTTATTCCTTTAATGTTGTATTTCGGCCTCTCCCACCGTTTTGACCATAGGTGAGGTTTCATTCTGACCTGCAGCTAGAGGGAAAGATTTTTTAAAAAAAGAAAAAAGGTATTAAAAGGTCAGAAGGTGAGAATTCTGACTGTGAAGCAAAGCAGTGAGACAAGTGCTGCTTTAAGAGAAGAGAGCAGCCCGATCTGTCAGCAAACTAAGGGACTGCTGGACACCAGTGGGAGAAAAGGGATTTGGGGGCTGTGTGGCTGTTATGTTTGTTCATATACCTAAATAACACTGATTTATTACACTGTCCTTAAGTTGATATGCTGTTAACTCTCTTCTACGCTTCTAACTCTGTTACTTACTCAGGAAAGAAGAATAGGACAGCAGCCGTTCCTCCTTTTCCCTGTAAGCTAAGTTGGATAGCATTCTTTTACCAGTCTGCCAGACCTTCTGAGATGCAGATCTTGCTAACTGCTCCTTCCACCCCCCACATCAGTAGCATTAAGTTTCCATAGCGCTGGCTGTTCTGTCTGCACAGTGTAATACAGAGGCATCTGCAGGCCGTTACTCCTTGCACGTCTCCTAAGTTACCTACTGAGGAAGGCAGGTACTTTGGTTATAAATGTTCTTTCGCTACAGGAGTAGCATTAAGGTACCAGATTTTACATGCTTGTATCACCTTGATAACTGCCACAACCAAAAGCTGTTTAACAGCCTTCCAGGCCATTGTAGAATGGCCACTTGGAAGAGACTCACAAGGATCGTAGGAGTTCAACCCCTGCCTCCACATAAAACCAGCCACACTATGTCTGAGAGTGGTGTCCAAAGGCTCCTTGAACTCTGGCATGTTTGGGCCTGGGCAACCTGTTCTGTGCATGGGCAACCTCCGGTGCAGAAGCTTTTCCACCCTGACCCTTCCCTGATGCAGTCCTCCACTTGGCTCTGAAATGGAGCCCTGCAGAAACCCCAGGTGACTGCTCACCATTCCTGATATAATCCCTGTATCAGTCAGAAAGTTAACTAAATTATCGCCTACGTTCCCACTAAAAAATTAAACTCCTGCCTTGTTTACAGGAATTTCTTCATGGTCTAAATGAGACACAGATGAAAAAAACACTTTTTTCATCACTTGATAGTAAAAGATAATAATTTTTTTCCTACTGTTTTTTACAAGCAGCTGAAGAGAGCCTACAGGAGACACCACATTCAAGTGGTTATCTTGTGTTGGCAAAGCTTAAGGGGACTCTTAAAACTCTTTTCTGCTCCGATGAATTATACCGTGCCATAGAAATCTCCTTATGCTCTGGAGTTCAACATGTCTGGCAGCTAAGTTGAAGGCACACTTCCTGACACAGTACTGGCCAGAGGGCCACTACCAACAGATTATTTGCATGGGGTCACTGTGTTTCAGACAGCATGGAGACTTGGCCTCAGAGCCAGGGAATGGCTTGAAAACCTCCAGGGACAACAATTCCACCACCTGCCTGGGCATTTCGAGAGGACATTTTTCCTAGTATCCAACCTGAACCTCCCCTGGCACAACTGAAGGCCATCACCTCTTGTCCTCCTGCTACTAAGAGGAGGGGAGGAAGAGCCAACTTCCACGCAGCCACAACCTCCTTTCAGGTAGTGGTGCAGAGAAATGAGGTTTCCTTTGAATCTCCTCCAGACTGAACAATCCCTGCTCCTTCAGACACTCCCATAATATTGTGCCCCAGATCCCTCACCACTCTGTTGCCCTTCTCTGGACGCGATCCAGGGCCCCAGTGCCTCTCTTGTAGTGAGGGGCCCAAAACTGAGCACAGTACTGGACGTGCAGTTCCACCAGTGCTGAGAACAGCCGGCAGATCGCTTCACCAGTCCTTCTGACTGCACTATTTCTGACACAGGCCAGGATGCTGCTGGCATTCTTGGCCACCTGGGCACACTGCTGGGTACGTGCAGCCAACTGTTGACCAATACCCCCAGTGTGCAACGTATCACATCGTCACTCTCCTCTCAGAGGCAGCACCGCCACTTTAAACACTCCGTCGCTTAAAGCAATGCAGGTGGGTTGCGGAGACATGAAAAATGCTTAGCACAAGAGGAATTCCATTTCACAAACAGAAATACCTGCACTCAGCTCCCAGCTGACCTGAGATGTGAGGCAGAGGCAGAGGCAGGGCCCGTGTCTCTGTCACCTTCCGACACGCACTTTTCGAGTACCAATGCCTCAGAGCCCTGAGGAATCTGAGGGCGGCCCCCACCGCGGCCTACCCCTTCTGCCTCCTCTCCTCTCTCTGCTTCTGCTTGTCAATAATGACGGGCTTCGGGAGAGGCTGGAATTTTGTGGGCTCTCCATCGCCGTTCATTCAACACATCGAGGAAGAAAACCACCCGCTGAAGATAAAACGCTCAGAAAAACACCGTTCTCAAAAGGCACCGTTCCCCACAGCCTCACAGCTCAAACCCCCCGCAGGCGGCCGCCATAGTGACTACGAGTACTTCCGGTCCGCCGGCGCCAGAGCGCAGGGTGGCTACGGCAAGCTCGGAGGGCCAAAACTGCCCTCAGCGCGAAGCGGAGCTGTGTGTCGCTCTACTCCTAACCCCTTCTGAGCTCTGTTCATTATCTGATGGGTGGATTTGAAGTGGAGGGTATTTGACGCTGCTTAGAGAAACGAGGGGCCTGTGAAAAAAAGGAGCGTGCTGCATTTTGTGGTGCAAGATGTTCTGGGAACTGCTGCTAACAATGCCCAGCAGGCTTCCTTTTTGCTGGGGAGAGGTTTAGCAAGGATTTTTTATATGAAAAGAGTTCATCCTATATTTCGTTTCCACTGACCTTCCGTCGTACTGCTTGAGAAATTGCTATGTCTTGCTGTAGAGAATGCACATGCACCTGCACCTGTATCTTCACAAAGAATCATCTAAACATCTCTGTAGGTGTTTCTTTTTGGCACTGGGATGGAGCTGTGTGGAACACAGACTTGGATGAATCTTCAGTCGGGTGCAGGGACGCGTAATGCTCATCTTAGATGTCACGCTGACAGCAGCAATAGAGAGGCAAATGTCATAGGGTTTCATGTTTTTTTTTTTTTTTTCCTTTTGTTTCAGTCCTAACTGTGGAAGCGTAGAAGCGTTACCCAGACCAATTGAGCATTTCTCACATGGGCTTTCTACCAATGACACAGGGCAGTGGAAGTCAGCATCAGAAGCATCTGTAACAGCCCTGCAAAAGACTGGTGAGCGTTACCCTGGCAGCCTCTTTTGGCAACCTCAGGTCTCTGTAAGCTCTCAAGCTGTGTCGTAAGTCCTCCCGTGGTGCTGAGTCAGCTCTCCCTGTCTTTGGTGTAGGAGAGCTGGTCTTGAACTCCTTCCTGTTTCCTGCCTATCATCTGTGCTTTGCCCATGGCCCAGTGAGCCTTTTATTCCTCGCCCCCAGATTTGCATGTGTGGATAAGAGCATCTGCTTATGTACGTTTCTTTTCCAGCTGTGGTGTCAGGCTGAGCGACAGCTCCCAGCCGAGCTAGTGGTTAGCGAGACACGGAGTAGGTGGAGATGGAGTTCTCTGTGTCACTAAAGCATGAGCTTGATGGCTGCCGTGAGCCAAAGCAAGAGAGTTTGTGTGTTTGACACACCGCTGAGCGGGTAGAGCAGGGCAAGGGGGCTGATTTGGACGTGCTGCTTTCCAAATACGGTGCTGTTTGCGTGGCAGTGCTTCTGGCGTTGCAAATTGTGTCAGATGTCAATGAATTTCTTGGAATCTGTTGAGTTGACTTGTGCAGGTTTCACTGTGGAGCTGAACCCTTCCTGGCCGCTTGTGTGCATAGCCATGGCCTTTGCTTCTTTCTTGCCTTTTTTTCTTGGTTGTGTTTGGCACTGTGCAAGCCGTGAATTGCCAGGGAAGAGCTGGAAGTGCTCTGGAGTTGTGTGTGACAAATTCCCAAGAAACAATGTGCAGCTTCAAAGCTCCAAAGTTTGGAGAGATGAGAGATGCGCTGCCTGGTGCAGGACATGATGCGCTCTGCAAGGCGCTTTCCATGAAGACCTCAGCGCTCAAACTGCATCCAAAGCAGCCCAGTGCCCTGTGCTTGTTGTACCCGGAGGTATCGGTGCCAGGGGTTGCTGCTGTGTTTGCAGTGCCCTTGTGTCAGCAGGGTGATGTTCATGGCGTGCGATGCCCTCAGTCACTGAAAGCATCCTTGCAAATGTTCCTAGCGAGGGCCATGTTTCATTGACAGCATAGGTTGTCTTCTGGAAAATGAAAGAGTGGGCTGTGTACCTTTAGATCATTTTAATTTCCCCCGGACCCCAGCGCACTTCATGTTTCCCTCCCATCCCATTTTCCAGTGAGATGGGGGAGAGAACTGTGGGGGAGCAAAGGGAAGGTAGAACTCATGTGTTGAGAGAAATCTCTTTTCGAAGGTAGAGAAAAGGACAGAAGTAATGAATATCGATCTATCTGTCTGTCTGTCTGTCTGTCTGTCTATATCTGTCTACCTCTATATGAATCTATATGAATGTATCTATCGAGTGATGTAGAAGCAGTGGCTCAGCACCTCCCAAGCAGTGGCCAATCAGAAGAAGAAAGCAAGATGAACTCTCATCGTGTTGCAACCTCTTTCCACTTGATGTCATCTGGTATGCAGTATCCTTTTGGCCAGTTGACGTCAGCTGTCCTAATTCTGTTTCCTCCCAGCTTCTTGTGCCCTTTCCTGAGAACGGCCTTGGTGCTCTCTCTCTACAACACTGCTTATCAGAAGGTGTAAACATCAGAGTGTTACCAGCGTGGTTTTCCTTGTCAAAGCCAATCATAGCATCATAGCAGACCCCCTGAAGAAAAATGCATCCCACTAAGACAGCCCCCCAGTGTCCACGCAGCGAGCCACATCGGGCTCCCGTGGAGCTGCAGACGGCGCATTTCCCTGGCAGCATCGGCCAGGGGTGCTGGGGAGGTTTTGGTGCTCAGCTTGGGCGTTGCGCTGCTTTGCCTGCTTTGTAGGTGTGTGAACAGAAGTGCTTTCCCCCCTTGTGTTCTGTCCCACGGCATTTGCCCCATGGTTGGTAGAAGAAAGAGCTGGTGGATTCAGCAGCAGTAGATTCTGTTGGTTTCCTTGGTTTATCCCAAGGCTGCTGTGAAGGGGAGCCTGGTTGGCGTAGCAGTGAGCAGCAGCTAACAGGCTGTGCAGAGGAGGGCTTTGCAGAAGGAGCAGGAGTGCCTGCGTCCATCTGTATCCTCGGATACGTTCTGGCGGTGAGGCAGCAGTTGTGGCCACAGTGACTGAATGCAGACTTGGCCTGGGGCCGCCACGTGGTGCTTCCTAGCCCTACCCTCCTGTATATGCCTGGCAAAGCACAGCCACCCTGCACCCAGGGCAAGCGTTTGTCTTAGCGTCATGTTTCATGCTGTCTTGTGAAGCTCAGGCACTGGGGGCAGCTTCCCCCCAAAGAAAAGGAGGAGGAAATGAGGTCGTCATGGAAGCCAAAAGGCTAAAATGCACTCGGGAAAGAAATTGGCAAAGCAGTCTGGTAGTAGTGCTGTGTTTCTCTTCCTTTATTTCCATCCAGGTGCAAGAGATGGCTGCTCTAAGCCGCCCTTGGGTGCAAAGAAGGACCCTAGTGTGGATTTGCCATAGGCCCAGCAAGAGGCTCAACAGGACCAAGCGCCGTGTCCTGCACTTTGGTCCCAACAACCCCATGCCAGCTTCTCCAGGATTTTCCTGGGATGGAATTCCAACCACGCACTGATTTCTCGAACGCTGGGGTGCCCTTTTGGAATCCTGTGGTCCTGTGACGTGGTCTTGCCTCCCCAACTTGTCCGTCCATGGTAGAGCAGCCGGGTGGCCCTTAGTGATGTCATAAGCGGCTAGAATGAGGGGAGGAGCAGCGCGTGCTGCTTCCCTTCATTGGAGCACTTGAGCTCGGCGTGAGTACGTGGCTTGTTGCACTTGTGCACTGATTGAGTCCCTTTGTCTTCATCCCGTCTTGCGCAGCGCCTTGTAGGTAAGCTGAGACGGTGCGGGATAGACGGCTGGGCAGTGAGGGCTTGAGAAGTTCTGGCTGGCAGAGCTCCTAGGATCATATTGCTTAGCCTGGACTGTCAGAAACCGTTTTCCCCCAGGCCATCACTTCCAAAGCCATCCATCAAGATGGCATTTGTCCCACGGTTTTTCCCTCGCCTTCTTTGCTAAATTGTGGAGGCTCACTGACCTGCTCTTTCTCTGTCCCCTCCCCACCCTCCGCCTGCTCCCTTGGTGCAGCTTTTGCTCGCGGAAGATCAGAGCAAAGTGACAAGGAACGGCTGCGGGTTCGAGGATCTTCTTCTCCCTTGTTCTGATCTCTTGCCAGGTACGTGCCATGTTTTGTATTGCCACATGGTTCAGCAGCCCGTGTTTACTCACACCGTGTGTAGTAACACAGCCTCGTCCAGCTGAAATGCAGCTCTGGTCATGTGTGGGATTTTTCCACTTCCTCTCCAGCTCAACCCTCAGCAGGATGCTGCCTGTAGTGCTGGGACCAGCTAGTGTGAAGGAAAGCAATCCCTTAGGCAAAGAGCCCTAGCCCCACTCTGTGCAGAGCTGCACAACGTGAGCCAGGGGCACAGGCGTGCATGCTTTGGCTGTGTGAGTGTGGCCGACAGCGGTAGGGAGCACAGCAGAGATGCAGGCAGCGAAATGCGTGGGCAAGGCTGCAGCCGGTGCTGGTGGTGAGGCTGCTGCTGAGAGCCGGGGGCTGGGGAGCAGCTCCAGCCCCAGCAGTGACACCTCTCCCTGGCCTGCTACTGCGCTCTCAGCATGCTGCGGGCAAATGCATCTGCTGCTTTGTGCCAGAGTCCCCATCTGCTAGCAGAGGGACAGCGACTTGGTCCAATGCTGCGTATTGCAACGGCTGTCCCGTTTGAGTAGACTGCACAGAGTGGTTGTTTCTAGAACAGCTGCCTCCGCCAGTGGGCAACTGAGAGTAGATCTGAAGAAGACTCTCAATCCAGTGCTGTGTGAGCACAGGAAATGTGATTCTTTTCTGTTGCAGCTTGTCGCGCCTGCTGTGATGGGCATCGCGAGCAGCGAGATCAGCCGTGGGCCTGACCGGGCGTTGACGGAGGTACGGTGTGAAGCTCTGCTTGGTCTCTGTTCCCTGACTTGAGCCATCAGTGTGAGCCACCGGTGTGCTCTCCTGCTTTTCAAGAGAGAGAGCATCCTTCCGGCTCTCTCGGTGTCCCTGAAGAGCTGCCTTAAAAGCTTCATTGCCTTGCTAGTGGCATCGAGATGGCACCCTGAAATCCTCCTTGTTTGTCCTCAGCTCCTCACCATGGCCTGTGCTCTCTGTTTCAGCCTGAGAACCAGGGGAAGCCCTTGCTGGTCCAGGAGGAGCCATCTCTTAATATTCCAGCTATTGCTGCTGGCCATGTTATTAAGAGCTACGTTGCCCAGGCAGCGGATGAGCTCTCCTTGGAGGTAAGCAGAAAAAGAAGGCATTCCTTGTTGTCACGGACAGAAGAGTATAACGTGTGAATGCATCAGGAATATTCTCAGACACCTTCAGAATGCCTTGTGAGGCGAAGCCCAGAAGATGCAGGTCCAGATAGGACTTGCACTGGGTTGGATGCAGGGAGGAGTTCAGCCATGTCTAAAAGACGTTTTGATTTGGCATGCTTGCACTGTATTCTGTGTGGTGTGTAAGGCAGTGGCTCTTGTACCTCCAAGCCCAGCTTTCCCACAGGAAATGCCTGAAGAGCTGCCCCGGTGCAATTGCTCTCAAGCTGTGCGCTATTTGGCAGTGCAGAAGAATGGCGTCATCTCAGCTGTGCTTTCCTCCCAGCTGTGCTGAAGCTGGGATTGATGTTGCCATCTCTTGCAGGTGGGAGACCTGGTGTGCGTTCTTGATATGCCAGCAAAGGAGCAGAGCCCCTGGTGGAGAGGCAAGCATGGCTTTCAGGTAGGCACGAGCTTCAGACTCCTGGGCGCAATTGCAGTCAAGTGAGGAACGTCAGCTTTGAGCTGCTCGGCCTCCACAGGGTGGCTTCTGGACGTCAACAGCTTCCCTGTGTCGCTGTCAGAGGCCTTTCCCTTTGGCTCTGGGCTTGGGTGGGAAACTGTCTCCTCATGTGACTTAGAAGCAAGAGCCTCTTGTGCTCAATAGGCAGTCAGGAGTTGAGCATCTCTGTCCTTTGTACAAGCACGGAGAACAGCCATCTTATGCTCCGTCAAGTATTGCTTTTGTAGGTCTTCTGGCTGCAAATGTTGAATGAGGGTTACTTTTGTGCAGGCCATTCTTTCTTGGTTGAACAGTTGAGGCCTGAGAAATGCTGCATTCAGTATTCCATCTCTCTTCTTGATCTTGTTCCAGGTTGGGTTTTTCCCTGGGGAGTGCGTGGAGCTCATCAACGGAAAAATTCCTGAGGCCCTCATCGATTCAGCACCAAAGCCAGGTACGGATGTTTCATGTGATGGCGCGGGGAAGTCAAATGGAGTATTTTTCTGGGTGTGTTCTGTGTTGAATACCTCCTTTATCCATCCCACGTTCTCCTCTGTGTTGATGATCCTTCCTGCATCCCACGGGGCGTAGGGCTGCTGTTTTGTAGGCAGTGAGAATGAGGGCTTGGGCAAATGATAGGATCCTTGTAGAATGGCTTGTAGAATGGAAGGGACCTCAAGGATCATCAAGCTCCAACCCCCGTGCCTCAGGCAGGGCTGCCAACCTCCACTTTGAATGCCAGACTAGACCAGGCTGCCCAGGGCCCCATCCAACCTGGCCTTGGACTCCTCCAGGGATGGGGAAAATCTGTTGTTGTAGGTACTTGTTGGCAATGTTCTTCCCGCTTTTACGTGCTCTGTCGAATGTGTGACGCTCGGCCTGGTCCCACTGAGCCCAACCTGAAATGAACTGGTTTCTTCCTTTTGTTGTGCAGTGCCAAAGAAGCGTGGCAAGCTCCTCAGCTTCCTTCGTTCCTTCGTGAAGGCCCGCCCAGAGGAACCGAAGCAGCGGGAGCTGGAGCTGGAGAAGGAGAAGGAGGGGGTGTTTGGCTGTGACCTGGGAGAGCATCTTCTCCACTCTGGCCGTGATGGTAAGGAACAGCCCATTCCTGAGAGCTTCCTCTCTGTTGGGCATGTAAAGATGAAAGAAAGGGAGATCGTGTCTAGCAAGGGGCAGGTTGATACCGGTGGAGAAGCGTGAGGTGGGAGTTATGGCTGAAAGGGAAGCTGAGGCTAATGCTCATAGGAGACCAGCACACTTGTATTTGCTTAAAGCAAAGTAGCAAGCCAATCCCACGCTAGCCTGAGAACAAAGGACGCCTTTTGGCCCAAGAGAGTGTCCTGCGTCAGTTTCCTAGCTCTTCTGGACAGGAGGTCTCACGCCTCCATTGCGGTGGGAGCTGTGATGGGACTTGTGGCGGTGTCTCTGGCTTCCCCAGAATTACTTTCTGCAGGCTGCTTGGCAGGTTGTGGCATTTCTTGAAAGCCAAGAACACGTCCGTGTCCAGTTTTGTCCCCGGCTCCTGCCTGTCTGCGCCGTCTGCGACAGCCTTCTTTCTCCTCTACGGAGGAGGCAAGCAGTAGCCTGGCTGGGCTTAGTGGATGGGATGTGACAGGGGCAGCGGCTGAAGCAGGACTTGAATCAGGAGCTCAGCTAAGCGCTGGCCCTTGTTCTGTAGTCCCCCAGGTCGTGCAGAGCTGCGCTGAGTTCATTGAGCAGCACGGCGTGGTGCAGGGGATCTACCGCCTGTCCGGCGTGGCGTCCAAGATCCAGAAGCTGCGGTAAGAGTGCTTCTGGACTGTATGTTGTCTTGCTTTGGAGTTGTTTTCCTCTTTCTCCAAGCCCTCTGTTTTTGTGTCCTTCTCTCCAGCCATGACTTTGAGTCGGAGCAGATTCCGGAGCTCACCGTCCGGGACATTCACAGCATGAGCTCCCTGTGCAAGATGTACTTCAGGGAGCTGCCGAGCCCTCTGCTGCCCGAGCAGCTGCATGGCAAGTTCTCGGTAAGCACAAGGCAATGGCCTTCATGTCCCTCGTCGTGGCCTTTCCCATCCACACACACGCCTGCACACCTTTTTTTGGTCTTTTTTCTGTTGAAGTTGGGGTTTTGATGGACATCCAGTGGGTGTCTGTGTACAACAAGCAGCTCATGCTTCCTGCACACCGGGTGCACCGTAACACCTGGTGTGTGCATCCTGCCATTGGAAATGTGGGAGATGGGAACAGCAGTGCCCTCTGCAGCTCTGAGGCCTTTTTTCTGTTAGCCCCATACGCTTGACTCGCATGATGTGTGTCTCATTCCCTTTCTGCTTTCTTCCAGGACGCTGTTTGTGCCGGTACAGATGAAGAGCGGTTGGTCAGAATGCAGGAGGTCATCCAGCAGCTGCCCGCGCCTCACTACAGGTCAGAAAAACTGC